>NW_027252938.1:0-19477 GCF_044704955.1 Pristiophorus japonicus
TGCAGCCTAGTTATTTGAGTCGCCAGGACCCTCGTCTCAGCTCGGTCTTACTGGATCCCGTCCAAACGGAACAGCTCCCTCTTACTCCAGTAGTGGTGCCAATGTCCCACGAACCAAAACCCATTTCTCCCACACCAGTCCTTGAGCCATGTGTTGAACTCTCTGATCTATGCGAATTTGCTCGTGGCTCAGGTAGTAACCCGGAGATTATTACCTTTGTGGTTCTGCTTTTTAATTTGGCCCCTAGCTGCTCATAATCCCTCAGTCGAGGCTCTTTCTATGTCATTGGTACCAGTTGTGTATACAATAACTGTTAGACTGAGTACTGTTT
This sequence comes from Pristiophorus japonicus, assembly GCF_044704955.1. Lineage (NCBI taxonomy): Eukaryota > Metazoa > Chordata > Chondrichthyes > Pristiophoridae > Pristiophorus > Pristiophorus japonicus. The sequence continues at coordinate 332 of NW_027252938.1, forward strand.
AACTCCAAGAGGTGTGACCTTGGCTCTGCTTTATTAAGGCCCAAAGTGACTAATATACAAAATGGCTGGCCTTTTATACTTGGGCTGCATACACGTGCGTGCAGCCCAATGGCCTCCAACAGTGGCTAGTGATCCCAAAAGTACATACATGACAATACCCCCCCTCTGAGATAATAATACAGTCTTTTACAAATTGAGGCAGTCCAGTGTTTTACGTTCCCAGGTTGACTGTCTCAGTTCAACTCCAGCCTTGGGTGAGTGTTCAGAGTCTGTTGTGACTGGTGGCTGACCTGGTGGGAGTGGCAGTGGCCATGTCAGGGATTGAAAGTCCATTTTCATTGAACATGTCAGTGATTGAAAGTCCCGATTCACTGATGACCACTGAGTCCTCTGATGACTGGGGGTAGGTTGGTTGGTCGTCGATAGTCTCTTCCTCCGACTGTTCCGGTTCGTCTGTGTGCCGCAGCTTTGTCTGATCCATGTGTTTCCTGCATGTTTGCCCATTTTTGAGCTTGATAATAAATACTCTGTTGCCCTCCTTGGCCATGACAGTACCAGCGATCCACTTGGGACCCTGACCATAATTCAGAACATATACAGGATCATTTACAGAAATATCGCGTGACACAGCTGTGCGATCGTGATACCTTTGCTGACTTTGTCTTCTATATTCAACATGATTGTTCAAATCAGGGTGTACAAGAGATAGCTTGGTCTTAAGACCTCTCTTCATCATTAGTTCAGCAGGTATACAATCCGACTGAATAGATAGTTCGTCTTTGCGACAAATGTAAGGTTTGGTCTCCTCGCACATTTGCTTGCGTATAGCAGACCAATCACCTTTGAGGATGCAACTCTTCACCACCGATAAAATCGGGTTCTGGCTGGTCCAGGTCTTACCTTGTTGAGCTGTGACAGGGGTTCCTTCACTCTCAAAAGCATGCATAACTAACAATAGGTCCACTGGTGTGGCGTTTCCACTTCTGGTGTGGGCAACGGCAGACGGCTCAAAGCACCGGCACAATTCTCGGTGCCAAGTCTATGGCAAATGACATAATCATAAGCGGATAATGTCAACGCCCACCTCTGGATGCGGGATGAAGCATTGGTATTGATACCTTTGTTTTCAGAGAACAGTGAAATGAGCGGCTTGTGATCGTCTCCAGTTCAAACCGAAGACCAAACAGCACTTTTTAACCCCATACACACAGGCTAGTGCTTCTTTCTCTCCCATCTGTAGGCTCTTTCCGCTATAGACAAACTTTTTGAAGCATACGCGACTGAAGTTTACCTGACTCATTAGCTTGTTGGAGTACGCAACCAATTCCATATGACGAAGCATCACCGGCCAATACTAAACGTTTACATGGGTCATAATGTACGAGCAGCTTGTTAGAACAAAGCAGATTAGTAGCTTTCTCAAAAGCTCTGTCTTGAGACGCATCCCATGCCCAGTTGTCGCCTTTTCTTAGCAGCATGTACAGTGGTTCTAATAAGGTGCTCAATTTAGGTAGGAAGTTACCAAAGTAGTTGAGTAGACCCAGGAACGAACGCAGCTCCGTCACATTCTGCAGCTTGGGTGCATTCTTGATGGCCTTGGTTTTCGCGGCCGTGGGCCTGATGCCGTCCGCAGCAATTTTCCTCCCCTGCAATTCGACCTCTGGTGCCATGAAGACGTTTCAGTCTGAGTCCCACTTTGTCCAGACAATGTAGCACCTCTTCCAGGTTGTTCAGATGTTCCTCGGAGTCACAACCTGTGATCAGGATGTCATCTTGGAACACGACAGTTCTGGGAACAGACTTCAGTAGACTCTCCATGTTCCTCAGAAATATTGCTGCAGCTGAGCGTGCAGGCCCAATGGCCTCCAACAGGGATGCCATCTAGTGGCTAGTGATCCCAAAAGTACATACATGACCATGACAACTGGATCATCCCCCTCCCACTCCAAGTTCCTCTCCAGCCCAGAGGAGATGTCCTTAAACCTGGCACTGGGCAGGCAGCACAGCCTTTGGGACACATGCTCTCGGCTGCAGACAACAGTATCTATCCCCCTAATGATACTGCCTCCTACCACTACAACGTTTCTTTTTATTCCCCCCACTTGAATGGCCCCCTGTACCACGGTGCTGTGGTCAGTTTGCTCAACCTCCCTGCAGTCCCTGCTCTTGTCCACACAGGCAGTAAGAGCCTCGAACCTGTTGGACAAGAACAAGGGCTGAGGCTCCTCCATCACTCTCTCTTCAGTTCCCATACCTGCCTTGCTTCTAGTCACATCCTCCTTTCCCTGACCACGGACCAAGTTTGAATTAATTAATCTAAGGGGTGTGACTGCTTCCTGGAACACAGTATCCAGGTAACTCACCCCCTCCCTGATGTGTTGTAGTGTCTGCAGTTCGGACTCCAACTCATCAACACGGAGCCAAAGCTCCTCAAGCTGGAGACACTTGCTGCGATGTGGTCGTGATGGACCTCAATGGGGTCAACCAGCTCCCACATGCAACAGCAGAGAGACTGGGGCAGTGGGATTAGTTTGGGATTGATACTGGGCTATGGGGAGAGTGCGGGGCAGTGGGATTACTTTCCGATTGATTTAGCAAAGCGCCGATATGGACACAAAAGTTTGAATGGCCTCTTCCTGTGCTGTGATTGTCTATGGAATGGTGATGTTGGTGTGGGGTGTATAATGATTCCCTCCTGATTGCATTTACACCTAAATCCTCACCTTCCAGCAAACCACCGTGCTCACTGACCTCAACCTGATGTGTAATGAGATCGGAAGCAATGGAGCAGCGTGGATAGCCAAAGCTTTGCAGGTGAGTAGCTGAAACTCTCTCAGACAGGGGCTGGGGTCAGACCCACCCCCCTACCGCCAGCTCAGACGGGCTGAGGTCGGACCCACGCCCGCTCAGCGCATCATGTGCCACCCAATGGGCTGTGCTCTAGCTACTGCTGCCGCAGGGAGTCTCTCCATCCCACTGGGCATGGGCTCAAGCCCACTGCCTGACCCTCTGCCCCACTGCCTGACCCTCTGCCCCACTGCCTGACCCTCTGCCCCACTGCCTGACCCTCTGCCCCACTGCCTGACCCTCTGCCCCACTGCTGCCGCAGGGAGTCTCTCCATCCCACTGGGCATGGGCTCAAGCCCTCTGCCTGACCCTCTGCCCCACTGCCTGACCCTCTGCCCCACTGCCTGACCCTCTGCCCCACTGCCTGACCCTCTGCCCCACTGCCTGACCCTCTGCCCCACTGCCTGACCCTCTGCCCCACTGCCTGACCCTCTGCCCCACTGCCTGACCCTCTGCCCCACTGCCTGACCCTCTGCCCCACTGCCTGACCCTCTGCCCCACTGCTGCCGCAGGGAGTCTCTCCATCCCACTGGGCATGGGCTCAAGCCCTCTGCCTGACCCTCTGCCCCACTGCCTGACCCTCTGCCCCACTGCCTGACCCTCTGCCCCACTGCCTGACCCTCTGCCCCACTGCCTGACCCTCTGCCCCACTGCCTGACCCTCTGCCCCACTGCCTGACCCTCTGCCCCACTGCCTGACCCTCTGCCCCACTGCCTGACCCTCTGCCCCACTGCCTGACCCTCTGCCCCACTGCCTGACCCTCTGCCCCACTGCCTGACCCTCTGACCCTCTGCCCCACTGCCTGACCCTCTGCCCCACTGCCTGACCCTCTGCCCCACTGCCTGACCCTCTGCCCCACTGCCTGACCCTCTGCCCCACTGCCTGACCCTCTGACCCTCTGCCCCACTGCCTGACCCTCTGCCCCACTGCCTGACCCTCTGCCCCACTGCCTGACCCTCTGCCCCACTGCCTGACCCTCTGCCCCACTGCCTGACCCTCTGCCCCACTGCCTGACCCTCTGCCCCACTGCCTGACCCTCTGACCCACTGCCTGACCCTCTGACCCACTGCCTGACCCTCTGACCCGCTGCCTGACCCTCTGACCCGCTGCCTGACCCTCTGCCCCACTGCCTGACCCTCTGCCCCACTGCCTGACCCTCTGCCCCACTGCCTGACCCTCTGCCCCACTGCCTGACCCTCTGCCCCACTGCCTGACCCTCTGCCCCACTGCCTGACCCTCTGCCCCACTGCCTGACCCTCTGCCCCACTGCCTGACCCTCTGCCCCACTGCCTGACCCTCTGCCCCACTGCCTGACCCTCTGCCCCACTGCCTGACCCTCTGCCCCACTGCCTGACCCTCTGCCCCACTGCCTGACCCTCTGACCCACTGCCTGACCCTCTGCCCCACTGCATGACCCTCTGCCCCACAGCCTGACCCTCTGCCCCACAGCCTGACCCTCTGCCCCACAGCCTGACCCTCTGCCCCACAGCCTGACCCTCTGCCCCACAGCCTGACCCTCTGCCCCACAGCCTGACCCTCTGCCCCACTGCCTGACCCTCTGCCCCACTGCCTGACCCTCTGCCCCACTGCCTGACCCTCTGCCCCACTGCCTGACCCTCTGCCCCACTGCCTGACCCTCTGCCCCACTGCCTGACCCTCAGACCCACTGCCTGACCCTCTGCCCCACAGCCTGACCCTCTGCCCCACAGCCTGACCCTCTGCCCCACAGCCTGACCCTCTGCCCCACAGCCTGACCCTCTGCCCCACAGCCTGACCCTCTGCCCCACTGCCTGACCCTCAGACCCACTGCCTGACCCTCAGACCCACTGCCTGACCCTCAGACCCACTGCCTGACCCTCAGACCCACTGCCTGACCCTCAGACCCACTGCCTGACCCTTGCTCGACCCTCTGCCTGACCCGCTGCCCGACCGCCTGTCCCGCTGCCCGACCCTCTGACCCGCTGCCCGACCCTCTGACCTGCTGGCCCACTGCCCGACCCAATGTCCAGTGGGAACATGTGTCAGGAAGGCCTGTAGTGGACAGGATTGACCCCTGGGGGCCACGATGCCAATTGGGCAGAGAGACCCAATGTTGTGTAGGTTCCATCGCCTTCCCTCTGCTTTGGGTCTGGGACTGTGTTACCCGAGGGGATGGGGAGGGGGTGGTCCAGTGTGGATCCTTGGTTGCGGGGTGGTGGGGGGGGAGGCGGTCCTGGGGAAGATTGGGGGGTTTCTGGGTTGCAGGGTGAGAGGGTTCTGATTTGGGGAGGGTCCTGGGTTGGGGGGTTCCTGGAGAAAGTTGGGAGTATCTTTGGGAAGGTTGTGGGGGTTCTGGGTTGACGGTTGTCTTGGGGAAGTTGTGCGGGGTGTCCTGGGGAAGGTTGGGGCTGTCCTCGAGAAGATGGGGGGGGGTCTGTGGAAAGTTGGGGCAGAACTGGGGAAGATTGGAGGGGGGGGGGCTCTGGAGAAGGTTGGGGGGTGGGTGCTCTGGAGAAGGTTGGGGGGGGTGCTCTGGAGAAGGTTGGGGAAGGGGGGCTCTGGAGAAAGTTGGCGGGGGGCTCTGGAGAAAGTTGGGGGGGATTCTGGGGAAGTTGGCCGGAGGGGAGGGGGGGAGTATTCTGGGTAAGTTGGCGGAGGGGGGGTGTTCTGGGGAAGGTTGGGGCAGTCCTGGGGAAGATTGGGGGTGCGGTTCTGGGTAAGTTCCAGGGGAACTGGAGAAGGTTGGGGGTGGTGGTCCTGGGGAAGGTCAGATGAGGGGGGGGGGGGGTGGTGCTGGAGAAGGTTGGGGGGGGTGGTCCTGGGGAAGGTCGGTGGGGGGGGTGGTGCTGGAGAAGGTTGGGGGGTGGGGTCCTGGGGAAGGTCAGATGGCGGGGGGGGGGTGGTGCTGGAGAAGGTTGCGGGGGGGTCCTGGGGAAGGTCGGGGGGGTGGTGCCAGAGAAGGTTGGGGGGGTGGGGTCCTGGGGAAGGTCAGGTGGGGGAGGGGGGTGGTGCTGGAGAAGGTTGCCGGGGGGGTTCCTGGGGAAGGTCGGTTGGGGGGACGCTGGGGAAGGTTGGGGGGTTCTGGGGAAGGTTGGGGGGGGGTTTCTGGGTAAAGTTGGGGGAGGGCTCTGGAGAAGGTTGGGTGGGTGTTGGAATGAGAGACGATGTGACTGAAGATGAAAGGCAGGGATTGACGGGCGGGCCGCCTGGTCCTGAAAGTTGCAATTTGTGGGAGATAAAAAGTGAAGAATTAAAATCCGTCATTGAATCTTTATTCAGAATCACAGGGCCACAATATCACTGTAAAATAACATCTTTTAACACAGTTGAACAAGTCACTGAAGAATTTGAAGATGACTGGGAATAAAATTGGGAATAAAGGCGGAATGCACTTCGCAACGATGCTGCAGCTGAACCACACCCTGGAGGTGCTGGACCTCGGTGACTGTGATTTGGTGAGTGGCTCCGTCAGATTCAGCAATACCGACCCATCACAAGGGACCAACTGGCAGGAGCTGAGGATCTCTGGTCAGTGATTGTGTTGGGATTGCGCGATCGAGCAGCAACTGTCAGCATCGGCCGATGGAACAAACTCCAGAGAGCTGAGAGGTTCAGGACTTGTCCCATGTGTGTCAGTGTGTGTGCCTGTGAGTGTCAGTGTGTGTGTACGTGTCAGTGTGTGCGTGCCTGTGTGTGTTATTGTGTGTCTGTGCCAGTGTGTGTGCCAGTGTGTGTGTGTGTTATCGTGTGTCAGTGTGTGTGTCAGTGTCTTTGTCACTGTAACACACTGATATATACCCCACACCCCTCACTGCAACACACTGATATACCCCACACCCCTCACTGCAACACACTGATATACCCCACACCCCTCACTGCAACACACTGATATACCCCACACCCCTCACTGCAACACACTGATATACCCCACACCCCTCACTGCAACACACTGATATACCCCACAACACTCACTGCAACACACTGATATACCCCACACCCCTCACTGTAACTGATATACCCCATACCCCACACTGTAACACACTGATATACCTCACACCCCACAGTGTACCACTCTGATATATCCCATATCGGTGTTAGATTGAGGGGAGCAACCCCTGACCTGTGAGAGAACACCATCGCCGCAGGTCGGGGGTAAAAGGAGCTGGAGCCAGCCCACACAGGGAGAAGTGTGAGCTGTCCCAGGAGGGCGACGGCTTCGAGGAGAACAACTGGACTGATGTCACCAGAATCCAGGTCGCCGATTGGAATGTGGGTGGGACCATCAGAGCGTCGAGGTCGGGCCGGAGGAGCGTCAAGGTCGGGGCGGAGGAGCGTCAAGGTCGGGGCGGAGGAGCGTCGAGGTCGGGGGTCAGGAGAGGCGAGGTCGGGGGTCAGGAGAGGCGAGGTCGGGGCGTAGGAGCGTCGAGGTCGGGGCGGAGGAGCGTCAAGGTCGGGGCGGAGGAGCGTCGAGGTCGGGGGTCAGGAGAGGCGAGGTCGGGGCCCAGGAGAGGCGAGGTCGAGGCGGAGGAACGGCGAGGTCGAGGCGGAGGAGCAGCGAGGTCGGGGGTCAGGAGAGGCGAGGTCGGGGCGGAGGAGCGGCGAGGTCGAGGCGGAGGAGCGGTGAGGTCGGGGGTCAGGAGAGGCGAGGTCGGGGGTCAGGAGAGGTGAGGTCGAGGGTCAGGAGAGGCGAGGTCGGGGGTCAGGAGCGGCGAGGTCGGGGTGGAGGAGCGGCGAGGTCGAGGCCCAGGAGAGGCGAGGTCGGGGGTCAGGAGAGGCGAGGTCGGGGGTCAGGAGAGGCGAGGCCGGGGCGGAGGAGCGGCGAGGTCGAGGCCTGGAAGAGGTGAGGGCCTTGGGGCAGCACGGGTAGCCCACACTGCGATTTATGGACAGCAGGAATATGTGTGTGTGCCAGGTCCGTGCAGCAAAGCTTGGTCTCCAGTGGTCTTGGTTAATCCTTGCCACTGGACCAAGACCTTGCTCTGTCAAGCCCGTGGCTGGTGTGGCATACCACTGCAGGGAGCAGCGTGTGCTGCTGCAGGAGGGCGACGGTTAATACTATACTAATACATCAGTGACGACACTTCATTGGCTGTAAATGCTTTGGGATGTCCGGAGGGTGTGAAAGGTGCTGTAGAAATGCTCCTAAACTGTGTTACGTTCATCGCCTCTGGTCCACCAGGTGATGATCTCAAACTCAACCTGTGCCCCAACCACTAACAATCTGACTCCTGACACCCAACAATCTGACCCCTGACCCCAACAATCTGACCCCTGACCCCAACAATGTGAACCCAACAATCTGACCCCTGACCCTCGACCCCAACAATCTGACCCCAACAATGTGACTCCTGACCCCCCAACAATCTGACCCCCCATGTCTCTGCAATAGCTATAACATCATACTCCGATACATATACTATGTCAAAAGACGAGAAATTGGGATTTTTCTCCTTAGTGCAGAGAAGGTTAAGAGGAGATTTGATAGAGGTGTTCAAAATCATGAAGGGTTTTGATAGAGTAAATAAGGAGAAACGATTTCCAGTGGCGGGAGGGTCGGTAACCAGAGGACACAGATTTAAGGTCATTGGCAAAAGCACCAGAGGGGAAATTAGTTTTTTTTACACAGCGTGTTGTTGTGATCTGGAACGCACTGCCTGAAAGGAAGGTGATTCAATAATAATTTTCAAAAGAGAATTGGATAAATACTTGATAAGGAGAAATGTGCAGGGTTGTGGGGAAAGAGCAGGGGGGGTGGGACTAATTGGATCGCCCTATCACAGAGCCGGCACAGGCTCGATGGGCCGAATGGCCTCCTTCTGTATTGCATCATTCTATGATCTTTCTGACTGTTTCCAACCTTCTTGCTGTCCATCTAATGAGCAGTGTTCTTTTCTCACTGAAATGTTAAGATTTTAAATTACGTTGAGACTTTTTAAATATGTTTTTGGCATCCATCTGTAAAGCTGCTTCAAATTCTTTGTCCCTTTCTAGGTTTAAGTTTCATTTTCTGCAGAATAACTGCATATTTCTGGTGTGGAGTTTAAGATTTTTGCTTTCTGTGTTTTCAGGGAATTCAAAGTCTGATTGCATTGGCAACGGTTCTAAACAACAACAAAACGGTCAAAGTCATCAATGTTAGCCGACCTCTGCTTTACACCTTACAGGTACAGTGTGGGGACTCTGGGTGAGGGAACTTCGAACTAAATCAAAACTCAGACGCAACAGGTTCTTCACGTTCTACACATCACAAGGTGGATGTGGATGAAGAGGGTCTTTTGTGCATTTAACAGCGACACAGTCCCAGTCTTCCAGCCTCAGGCCCCCTTCCTGGCAACAACTTGATTTCCCAAAATTTAAGATGTTTTCCTTTGTTGAAACACTCACCAATGATTCTTCTTCGAATGTTCTCCCCTTTTCCTAAAGATACAAGCACAGGGACAGTCCAATTCCCCGTCAAAGTGCCCGGTGCCTGTATGAGTGCCTCAATCCAAACCACATTGACTTTGTTTATCATTATTTAGTGTGATACAACATAGAAGGAGGCCATTCGGCCCATCATGCCTGTGCCGGGTCACTGAAATAGCAATCCAGTTAGTCCCACTCCCCTGCTCTTTCTCTGTAGCCCTGCAAATATTTCCCCTTCAAGTATTCCCTTTTGAAAGGAAACAATCTAATCTTTGTGTTCCTTTCTCACTTTGTACATTTTGCCCAGTCCTCTGCATGAACAAGAATGCTGCCCACTGAGCTCCAGCTGACAGTGCAGTCTGTATTAGTTCACTTGTCACTATTAGTGAGGAGTTTGAAAAGTGGGAAACAGCAGAAAGGAAGTCCCTGAAATGTGGAGATTTGCATCTTGTGGAACATTGGCCCCATGTTGGTGATGTGCAACAAAATGTTCCCCATTTTTGAATTTCTTGGTTCTGATGGCCAAGTTGATTGTTATTTCGTTTTACTGTAATTTACCTTTATAATCTTATTACTGCAAGATATTGGGGTCAGTGTTTCAAATTAAGCTGATGTTTCTTTAACGCATAGTAAATCTGTCAAGGCCTTGAGGTCTCCTAGTTGAACTTTGAGGTAGAGTTTCCTCGTTGGACAATTGGTTAAATCCATGAAAAAAAGACTTGGATTTCTATAGCGACTTCACGTCCACTGGACGTCGCAAAGCATTTTACAGCCAATGAAGTACTTTTGAAGTGTAGCCACTGTTGTAATGTAGGAAATGCGGCAGCCAATTTGTGCACAGCAAGCTCCGACAAACAGCAATATGATAATGACCAGGTAATCTGTGTTTTTGTTATGTTGATTGAGGGATAAATATTGGCCAGGACACCGGGGATAACTCCCCTGCTCTTCTTCAAAATAGTGCCATGGGATCTTTTATGTCCACTTGAGAGGGCAGACGGGGCCTCGGTTTAATGTCTCATCCAAAAGAGGGGAAATGATTTTGATTTTTTTTTTGCAGAAAACATGATTTTGAGCCCTGCAATTTATAGGATAATGGATTGGTTGCATTGCACATGCATCTCATTATCTAATCAGAATTGACCCAACCATCTTCAGCTGTTTCATCACTAACATTCCTGCCATTATAAAGTGGGTTATTTTCTGCTGATTTCATGGTGTTCAGCTCCATTCACAATTCCTCTATAATGAGGCAGCCATTCTGCCCTACACTGGACAACTTGAGCTGACAAATGACAGGTAACATTCATCCCAGATAATTCCTCCAACAAGGAAAGGTTCGAGCGCCTTCCCCTGACCTTCAATAGAACATCCATTACCAAGTTCCCGACCATCAATATCCTAGGGGTCACCATCACCCAAAAAACTTAACCTGGACAACTTCAGTGCAGTACTGGAGAGTAAAAAATCCCACAATACTATTCAAAGAAGAGCAGGTGAGTTCTCCCCGGTGTTCTGGCCAATATCTATCCTTCAACCAACATCACCAAAAGAGATTATCTGGCCATTATCACATTGTTTTTTGTGGGAGCTTGCTGTGTGCAAAATATCTGCCACATTTCCTACATTATAACAGTGACTACACTTCAAAAATAATTCATTGGCTGTAAAGCACTTTGGGACATTTTGAGGTCGTGAAAGGCGCTATATAAGTGCAAGTCCTTTCCTTTTTCTTTTGGACCAGCCACATAAATACTATGGCTACAAGAATGGGTCAGAGGCTGGGTATTCTGCCATGAGTGACTCACATCCTGAGTCCCCAAAGCATCTCCACCATTTACAAGGCACAAGTCAGGAGTGTGATGGAATACTCTCCACTTGTCTGGATGGCTGCAATTTCAACACCACTCACTAGCTCGACACAAAAGAACATAAGAAATAGGAGCAGGAGTCGGCCATTTGGCACCTCGAGCCTGCTCTGCCATTTAATAAGATCATGGCTGATCTGATCATGGACTCAGCTCCACTTCCCTGCCAGCTCCCCATAACCCTTTATTCCCTTATCACTCAAAAATCTGTCTATCTCCGTCTTAAATATATTCAACGACCCATCCTCCACAACTCTCTGGGGCAGAGAATTCCACAGATTTGCAATCCTCTGAGAAAATAAATTTCTCCTCATCTCAGTTTTAAATGGGTGGCCCTTTATTCTGAGATTATGTCCCCTAGTTTTAGTTTCCCCTATGAGTGGAAATATCCTCTCTGTATCCACCTTGTCGAGCCCTCCATTATCTTATATGTTTCAATCTCACCTCTCATTATTCTGAGCTCCAATGAGTATAGACCTAACCTACCTTCATAAGTCAACCCACTTATCTCCGGAATCAACCAAGTGAACCTTCTCTGAACAGCCACCAATGCAAGTGTATCCTTCCTTAAATATGGAGCACAAAACTGTATGCAGTACTCTAGGTGTGGCCTCACCAATACCTTATACAGTTGGAGCAGGACTTCTCTGCTTTTATACTCCATCCCCCTTGCAATAAAGGCTAGCATTCCATTTGCCTTCCTGATTACTTGCTGTAACTGCATACCAACTTTTTAATGTTTCGTGCTAAAGGATCTCCAGGTCTCCCTGTACTGTAGTACTTTGCAATTTTTCTCCATTTAAATTATAATTTGCTTTTCTATTTTTCTGCCAAAGTGGATAACCTCACATTTGCCCACATTATACTCCATCTGACAAATGTTTGCTCACTCACTTAGCCTGTCTATATCCCTTTGCAGATTTCTTGTGTCCTCCTCAAAATTTGCTCTCCCACCCATCTTTGTATCATCAGCAAACTTGGCTACATTACACTCGGTCCCGTCATCCAAATCATTAATATAGATTGTAAATAGTTGAGGCTCCAGCACCGATCCCTGCGGCACCCCACTAGTTACTGTTTGCCAACCGGAAAATGACCCATATATCCTGACTCTCTTGTTTTCAGTTAGTTAGCCAATCCTCTATCCATGCTAATATATTACCCCCAACCCCGTGAGCTTTTATCTTGCGCAGTAACCTTTTATGTGGCATCTTATCGAATGCCTTCTTAAAAGTCAGATACACCACATCCACTGGCTCCCCTTTAACCACCCTGCTTGTTACATCTTCAAAGAACTCCGGCAAATTTGTTAAACATGATTTCCCTTTCATAAAACCAAGCTGATTGCTTCATTGAATTATACTTTTCCAAATGTCCCGCTACTGCTTCCTTAATAATGGACTCCAGTATTTTCCCAACGTCAGATGTTAGGCTAACTGGTCTATAGTTTCCTGCTTTTGGCTGCATCCTTTTTTAAATAGAGGCATTACATTTGCGGTTTTACAATCCGCTGGGACCGCCCCAGAATCCAGGGAATTTTGGTAGATTACAACCAATGCATCCACTATCTCTGCAGCCACTTCTTTTAAGACCCTTGGATGCAAGCAATCAGGTCCAGGGGACTTGTCCGCCTTTAGTCCCATTATTTTACCATGTACTACTTCTTTAGTGATTGTATTAAGTTCCTCCCTCCCTATAGCCCCTTGATTATCCACTATTGGGATGTTTTTAGTGTCTTCTACCGTGAAGACCGATACAAAATATTTGTTCAAAGTCTCTGCCATTTCCCTGTTCCCCATTATTAATTCACCAGTCTCATCCTCTAACGAACCAACATTTATTTTAGCCACGCTTTTCCTTTTTATGTACCTGTAGAAACTCTTACTATCTGTTTTTATATTTCGTGCTTATTTTCTTTTATAATATATCTTCCCTCTCTCTATTATTTTTAGTCGTTCTTTGCTGGCTTTTAAAAGTTTCCCAATCCTCTGGCCTCCCACTGGTCTTGGCCACTTTGTATGCCCTTGTTTTCAATTTGTTTCAACACCATCCCTTATTTCCTTAGTTAGTTATGGATGATTATCCCCTCTCTTAGTCTTTCCTTCTCATTGGGATATATTTTTGTTGAGAGTTATGAAATATCTCCTTCAATGTCTGCCACTGCTCATCAACTGTCCCATATTTTAGTCTATTTTCCCAGTCTACTTTAGCCAACGCTGCCTTCATACCTTTGTAATCTCCTTTGTTTAAGCTTAGGACACTGGTTTGAGAACCACTTTCTCTCCCTCCAACTGAATTTGAAATTCAACCTTGTTATGGTCACTCATTCCTAGAGGATCCTTTACTAGGAGATCATTTATTAATCCTGTCTCAGTACACAGTACCAGATCTAAGATAGCCTGCTCCCTGGTTGGTTCCTCAACGTACTGTTCAAGGAAACTATCCCGGATACCCTTTGAACTCTTCCTCAAGGCTACCCTGTCCTATTTGGTTTGTCCAATCAATATGAAGGTTAAAATCACCCATGATTATTGCCGTTCCTTTATTACAAGCCTCCATTATTTCTTGATTTATACTCTGTCCAACAGTGTAGCTACTGTTAGGGGGCCTATAGACTATGCCCACCAGCGACTTTTTCCTCTTCTTATTCCTTATCTCTACCCAAACTGATTCAACCTCTTGATCCTCTGAGCCAATATCGTTTCTCACTAACGCACTGATCCCATCCTTTATTAACAGTGCTACCCCACCTCCTTTTCCTTTATGTCTGTCCTTCCGAATTGTCAAATATCCCTGAATATTTAGTTCCCAGTCTTTGGTCACCTTGCAACCACATCTCTGTAATGGCTATCAGATCATATCTATTTGTGCAGTCAACTCATCTATTTTGTTATGAATGCTACGTGCATTTAGACAAAGAGCTTTTAAATTTATTTTTTTTACCCCTTTTTTCTTGCTTGTTTCCTCTGTCCTTCAAACTCACGTTCTACATTTTTGCTTTCTAATTCCAGCTTTACTCCCCTCCCTACAGAATCTATTCTCAGGTTCCCATGCCCCTGCCAAGCTCGTTTAAACCCTCCCCGCAAGGATATTGGTCCCGGCTCTGTTGAAGTGCAACCCGTCCGGCTTGTACAGATGCCACCTTCCCCAGACGTGGTCCCAATGCCTCAGGAAACTAAAGCCCTCTCTCCTGCACCATGACAGAGGGAGGGAGAGAGCACACCAACAGTGACAGAGGGAGAGAGAGAGAGCACACCGACAGTGACAGAGGGAGGGAGAGAGCACATCGACAGTGACAGAGGGAGAGAGAGAGCACACCAACAGTGACAGAGGGAGGGAGAGAGCACACCGACAGTGACAGAGGGAGGGAGAGAGAGCACACCGACAGTGACAGAGGGAGAGAGAGAGAGAGCACACCGACAGTGACAGAGGGAGGGAGAGAGCACACCGACAGTGACAGAGGGAGAGAGAGAGCACACCGACAGTGACAGAGGGAGAGAGAGAGAGCACACTGACAGTGACAGAGGGAGAGAGAGAGCACACCGACAGTGACAGAGGGAGAGAGAGAGCACACCGACAGTGACAGAGGGAGAGAGAGAGAGCACACCGACAGTGACAGAGGGAGAGAGAGAGAGAGTACAGCGACAGTGACAGAGGGAGAGAGAGAGAGAGCGCACCGACAGTGACAGAGGGAGAGAGAGAGCACACCGACAGTGACAGAGGGAGAGAGAGAGCGCACCGACAGTGACAGAGGGAGAGAGAGAGCGCACCGACAGTGACAGAGGGAGAGAGCTCACTGACAGTGACAGAGGGAGAGAGAGAGCGCAGCGACAGTGACAGAGGGAGAGAGAGAGTACAGCGACAGTGACAGAGGGAGAGAGAGCACACCGACAGTGACAGAGGGAGGGAGAGAGCACACCGACAGTGACAGAGGGAGAGAGAGAGAGAGCGCACCGACAGTGACAGAGGGAGAGGGAGAGAGCACACCGACAGTGACAGAGGGAGAGAGAGTGTACAGCGACAGTGACAGAGGGAGAGAGAGAGAGAGTACAGCGACAGTGACAGAGGGAGAGAGAGAGAGTACAGCGACAGTGACAGAGGGAGAGAGAGAAAACGCACCGACAGTGACAGAGGGAGAGAGAGAGAGAGAGTACAGCGACAGTGACAGAGGGAGAGAGAGAGAGCGCACCGACAGTGACAGAGGGAGAGAGAGAGAGCACACCGACAGTGGGAGAGGGAGAGAGAGAGAGAGAGTACAGCGACAGTGACAGAGGGAGAGAGAGAGAGCACACACTGACAGTGACAGAGGGAGAGGGAGAGAGCACACTGACAGTGACAGAGGGAGAGAGAGAGAGCACACCGACAGTGGGAGAGGGAGAGAGAGAGCACACCGACAGTGACAGAGGGAGAGAGAGAGAGCACACCGACAGTGACAGAGGGAGAGAGAGAGCGCACACTGACAGTGACAGAGGGAGAGAGAGAGAGCACACCGACAGTGACAGAGGGAGAGAGAGAGAGCACACCGACAGTGGGAGAGGGAGAGAGAGAGCACACCGACAGTGACAGAGGGAGAGAGAGAGTACAGCGACAGTGACAGAGGGAGAGAGAGAGCACACCGACAGTGACAGAGGGAGAGAGAGAGAGCACACTGACAGTGACAGAGGGAGAGAGAGAGGGCCCAGCGACAGTGACAGAGGGAGAGAGAGAGAGCGCACCGACAATGACAGAGGGAGGGAGAGAGAGAGAGGGCCCAGCGACAGTGACAGATGGAGAGAGAGAGCGCACACCGACAGTGACAGAGGGAGAGAGAGAGCACACCGACAGTGACAGAGGGAGGGAGAGAGCACACCGACAGTGACAGAGGGAGGGAGAGAGAGCACACCGACAGTGACAGAGGGAGAGAGAGAGCACACCGACAGTGACAGAGGGAGAGAGAGAGTACAGCGACAGTGACAGAGGGAGAGAGAGAGAGCGCACCGACAGTGACAGAGGGAGAGAGAGAGCACACCGACAGTGACAGAGGGAGAGAGAGAGCACACCGACAGTGACAGAGGGAGAGAGAGAGCACACCGACAGTGACAGAGGGAGAGAGAGAGTACAGCGACAGTGACAGAGGGAGAGAGAGAGAGCGCACCGACAGTGACAGAGGGAGAGAGAGAGCACACCGACAGTGACAGAGGGAGAGAGAGAGCGCATCGACAGTGACAGAGGGAGAGAGAGAGTACAGCGACAGTGACAGAGGGAGAGAGAGAGCACACCGACAGTGACAGAGGGAGAGAGAGAGTACAGCGACAGTGACAGAGGGAGAGAGAGAGAGCGCAGCGACAGTGACCGAGGGAGAGAGAGAGAGTGCACCGACAGAGGGAGAGAGAGAGCCCAGCGACAGTGACAGAGGGAGAGAGAGAGAGACACACCGACAGTGACAGAGGGAGAGAGAGAGACACACCGACAGTGACAGAGGGAGAGAGAGAGCACACCGACAGTGACAGAGGGAGGGAGAGCACACCGACAGTGACAGAGGGAGGGAGAGCACACCGACGGTGACAGAGGGAGGGAGAGAGAGCACCGACAGTGACAGAGGGAGGGAGAGAGAGCACCGACAGTGACAGAGGGAGGGAGAGAGCACACCGACAGTGACCGAGGGAGAGGGAGAGCACACCGACAGTGACAGAGGGAGAGAGAGCCCAGCGACAGTGACAGAGGGAGAGAGAGAGAGAGACACACCGACAGTGACCGAGGGAGAGAGAGAGAGCGCACCGACAGTGACAGAGGAAGAGAGAGAGCACACCGACAGTGACAGAGGGAGAGAGAGAGCACACCGACAGTGACAGAGGGAGAGAGAGAGCACACCGACAGTGACAGAGGGAGAGGGAGAGCACACCGACAGTGACAGAGGGAGAGAGAGCCCAGCGACAGTGACAGAGGGAGAGCACACCGACAGTGACAGAGGGAGAGAGAGAGAGCACACCGACAGTGGGAGAGGGAGAGAGAGAGCACACCGACAGTGACAGAGGGAGAGAGAGAGCACACCGACAGTGACAGAGGGAGGGAGAGAGAGCACACCGACAGTGGGAGAGGGAGAGGGAGAGCACACCGACAGTGGGAGAGGGAGAGGGAGAGCACACCGACAGTGACAGAGGGAGGGAGAGAGAGCACACCGACAGTGACAGAGGGAGAGAGAGAGAGCACACCGACAGTGGGAGAGGGAGAGGGAGAGCACACCGACAGTGACAGAGGGAGAGAGAGAGAGCACACCGACAGTGACAGAGGGAGAGGGAGAGCACACCGACAGTGACAGAGGGAGAGGGAGAGCACACCGACAGTGACAGAGGGAGAGGATCGGTCCAAGTCAGCATGGATTTATGAAAGGGAAATCATGCTTGACAAATCTTCTAGAATTTTTTGAGGATATAACTAGTGTAGTGGACAAGGGAGAACCAGTGAATGTGGTGTATTTGGACTTTCAAAAGGCTTTTGACAAGGTCCCACACAAGAGATTGATATGCAAAATTAAAACACATGGTATTGGGGGTAATGTATTGATATCGATAGAAAACTGGTTGACAGACAGGAAGCAGAGAGTTGGGATAAACGGGTCTTTTTCAGAATGGCAGACAGTGACTAGTGGGGTGCCGCAGGGCTCAGTGCTGGGACCCCAGCTCTTTACAGTATACATCAATGATTTAGATGAAGGAATTGAGAGTAATATCTCCAAGTTTGCAGATGACACTAAGCTGGGTGGCGATGTGAGCTGTGAGGATGCTAAGAGGCTGCAGGGTGATTTGGACAGGTTAGGTGAGTGGGCAAATGCATGGCAGATGCAGTATAATGTGGATAATTGTGAGGTTGCCCACTTTGGTGGCAAAAACAGGAAGGCAGAATATTATCTGAATGGCGGCAGATTAGGAAAAGGGGAGGTGCAACGAGACCTGGGTGTCATGGTACATCAGTCATTGAAAGTTGGCATGCAGGTGCAGCAGGCAATGAAGAAGGCAAATGGCATGTTGGCCTTCATAGCTAGGGGATTTGAGTATAGGAGCAGGGAGGTCTTACTGCAGTTGTACAGGGCCTTGGTGAGGCCTCACCTGGAATATTGTGTTCAGTTTTGGTCTCCTATTCTGAGGAAGGACGTTCTTGCTATTGAGGGAGTGCAGCAAAGGTTCACCAGACTGATTCCTAGGATGGCAGGACTGACATATGAGGAGAGACTGGATCGACTGGGCCTATATTCACTGGAGTTTAGAAGGATGAGAGGGGATCTCATAGAAACATATAAAATTCTGATGGGACTAGACAGGTTAAATGCAGGAAGAAGGTTCCCGATGTTGGGGAAGTCCAGAACCAAGGGTCACAGTCTAAGGATAAGGGATAAGCCATTTAGGACCGAGATGAGGTGAAACATCTTCACTCAGAGTTGTTAACCTGTGGAATTCTCTACTGCAGAGAGTTGCTGATGCCAGTTTATTAGATATACTTAAGAGCGAGTTTGGTATGGCCCTTTCTGTTGTGTATCTATAAAGCATGCACTCCCATGTTCCGCCACCAGGGAGTGCATCCCTTGAAGTCCTAAGGGATTCCAGCATCCCTTGGGAGCACTGTATATAAGCCAGCCCCTAAGGCCTGTCCCTCACTCTGGAGTGTCTTAATAAAGACTGAGCTCACTGTTACTTTAACCTCCCTGTGTGCAGTCTCATCTGTGTTAGGAACACAATAACTGGCGACGAGTATACGAATCCAACGCAAAGATGCAGCAAACTGTGGGCATCCTGGAGAAGTTCTCGGAGGGTGAGGACTGGGAAGCCTCTGTCGAACGGCTAGACCAGTACTTTGTAGCCAACGAGCTGGATGGAGAAGGAAGCGGTGCAAAAAGGAGAGCGGTCCTCCTCACAGTCTGCGGGGCACCGACCTACAGCCTCATGAAGAATCTTCTGGCTCCGGTGAAACCCACAGATAAGTTGTATGAGGAGCTGTGTACACTGGTTCGGGAGTATCTTAACCCGGGGGAGAGCGTGCTGATGGCGAGGTATCGGTTCTACACGTGCCAGCG
>NW_027252939.1:15000-19461 GCF_044704955.1 Pristiophorus japonicus
CCTAACCCTAACCCTAACCCTAACCCTAACCCTAACCCTAACCCTAACCCTAACCCTAACCCTAACCCTAACCCTATCCCTAACCCTAACCTTAACCCTAACCCTAACCCTAACCCTAACCCTAACCCTAACCCTAACCCTAACACTAACCCTAACCCTAACCCTAACCCTAACCCTAACCCTAACCCTAACCCTAACCCTAACCCTAACCCTAACCCGAACCCTAACCCGAACCCTAACCCTAACCCTAACCCTAACCCTAACCCGAACCCTAACCCTAACCCGAACCCTAACCCTAACCCTAACCCTAACCCTAACCCTAACCCTAACCCTAACCCGAACCCGAACCCTAACCCGAACCCGAACCCTAACCCGAACCCTAACCCTAACCCGAACCCTAACCCTAACCCTAACCCTAACCCGAACCCTAACCCTAACCCGAACCCTAACCCTAACCCGAACCCTAATCCTAACCCTAACCCTAACCCTAACCATAACCCTAACCCTAACCCTAACCCGAACCCTAACCCTAACCCTAACCCTAACCCGAACCCGAACCCTAACCCTAACCCGAACCCTAACCCGAACCCTAACCCGAACCCTAACCCTAACCCGAACCCTAACCCTAACCCGAACCCTAACCCGAACCCGAACACTAACCCGAACCCGAACCCTAACCCGAACCCTAACCCTAACCCGAACCCTAACCCTAACCCGAACCCTAACCCGAACCCTAACCCTAACCCGAACCCTAACCCTAACCCGAACCCTAACCCTAACCCGAACCCTAACCCTAACCCGAACCCTAACCCTAACCCTAACCCTAACCCTAACCCTAACCCTAACCCTAACCCTAACCCTAACCCTAACCCTAACCCTAACCCTAACCCTAACCCTAACCCTAACCCTAACCCTAACCCTAACCCTAACCCGAACCCTAACCCTAACCCGAACCCTAACCCTAACCCGAACCCTAACCCTAAGCCTAACCCTAACCCTAACCCTAACCCTAACCCTAACCCTAACCCTAACCCTAACCCTAACCCTAACCCTAACCCTAACCCTAACCCTAACCCTAACCCTAACCCTAACCCTAACACTAACCCTAACCCTAACCCTAACCCTAACACTAACCCTAACCCTAACCCTAACCCTAACCCTAACCCTAACCCGAACCCGAACCCTAACCCTAACCCGAACCCGAACCCTAACCCTAACCCTAACCCGAACCCGAACCCTAACCCTAACCCGAACCCGAACCCTAACCCTAACCCTGACCCCGAACCCTAACCCTAACCCGAACCCGAACCCTAACCCTAACCCGAACCCGAACCCTAACCCTAACCCGACCCCGAACCCTAACCCTAACCCTGACCCCGAACTCTAACCCTAACCCTAACCCTAACCCTAACCCTAACCCTAACCCGAACCCTAACCCTAACCCTAACCCGAACCCTAACCCTAACCCTAACCCGAACCCTAACCCTAACCCTAACCCGAACCCTAACCCTAACCCTAACCCGAACCCTAACCCTAACCCTAACCCGAACCCTAACCCTAACCCTAACCCGAACCCTAACCCTAACCCTAACCCGAACCCTAACCCTAACCCTAACCCGAACCCTAACCCTAACCCTAACCCGAACCCTAACCCTAACCCTAACCCGAACCCTAACCCTAACCCTAACCCGAACCCTAACCCTAACCCTAACCCGAACCCTAACCCTAACCCTAACCCGAACCCTAACCCTAACCCTAACCCGAACCCTAACCCTAACCCTAACCCTAACCCTAACCCGAACCCTAACCCTAACCCTAACCCGAACCCTAACCCTAACCCTAACCCTAACCCTAACCCTAACCCGAACCCTAACCCTAACCCTAACCCGAACCCTAACCCTAACCCTAACCCTAACCCTAACCCTAACCGTAACCCTAACCCTAACCCTAACCCTAACCCTAACCCTAACCCTAACCCTAACCCTAACCCTAACCCTAACCCTAACCCGAACCCGAACCCGAACCCTAACCCTAACCCGAACCCGAACCCTAACCCTAACCCGAACCCGAACCCTAACCCTAACCCGAACCCGAACCCTAACCCTAACCCGAACCCGAAACCTAACCCTAACCCGAACCCGAACCCTAACCCTAACCCGAACCCGAACCAGAACCCTAACCCGAACCCGAACCCTAACCCTAACCCGAACCCGAACCCTAACCCTAACCCGAACCCGAACCCTAACCCTAACCCGAACCCGAACCCTAACCCTAACCCGAACCCGAACCCTAACCCTAACCCTGACCCCGAACCCTAACCCTAACCCGAACCCGAACCCTAACCCTAACCCGAACCCTAACCCTAACCCGACCCCGAACCCTAACCCTAACCCTGACCCCGAACCCTAACCCTAACCCTAACCCTAACCCTAACACTAACCCTAACCCGAACCCTAACCCTAACCCGAACCCTAACCCTAACCCTAACCCGAACCCTAACCCTAACCCTAACCCGAACCCTAACCCTAACCCTAACCCGAACCCTAACCCTAACCCTAACCCGAACCCTAACCCTAACCCTAACTCGAACCCTAACCCTAACCCTAACCCGAACCCTAACCCTAACCCGAACCCGAACCCTAACCCTAACCCTAACCCGAACCCTAACCCGAACCCTAACCCTAACCCTAACCCGAACCCTAACCCTAACCCTAACCCGAACCCTAACCCTAACCCTAACCCTAACCCTAACCCTAACCCGAACCCTAACCCTAACCCTAACCCTAACCCTAACCCTAACCCTAACCCGAACCCTAACCCGAACCCTAACCCTAACCCGAACCCTAACCCTAACCCGAACCCTAACCCGAACCCGAACACTAACCCGAACCCGAACCCTAACCCGAACCCTAACCCTAACCCGAACCCTAACCCTAACCCGAACCCTAACCCGAACCCTAACCCTAACCCGAACCCTAACCCTAACCCGAACCCTAACCCTTACCCGAACCCTAACCCTAACCCTAACCCTAACCCTAACCCTAACCCTAACCCTAACCCTAACCCTAACCCTAACCCTAACACTAACCCTAACCCTAACCCTAACCCTAACCCTAACCCTAACCCGAACCCTAACCCGAACCCTAACCCTAACCCGAACCCTAACCCTAACCCTAACCCTAACCCTAACCCTAACCCTAACCCTAACCCTAACCCTAACCCTAACCCTAACCCTAACCCTAACCCTAACCCTAACCCTAACCCTAACCCTAACCCTAACCCTAACCCTAACCCTAACCCTAACCCTAACCCTAACCCTAACCCTAACCCTAACCCTAACCCTAACACTAACCCTAACCCTAACCCTAACCCTAACCCTAACCCTAACCCTAACCCTAACCCTAACCCTAACCCTAACCCGAACCCGAACCCTAACCCTAACCCTAACCCGAACCCTAACCCTAACCCGAACCCGAACCCTAACCCTAACCCTGACCCCGAACCCTAACCCTAACCCGAACCCGAACCCTAACCCTAACCCGAACCCGAACCCTAACCCTAACCCGACCCCGAACCCTAACCCTAACCCTGACCCCGAACTCTAACCCTAACCCTAACCCTAACCCTAACCCTAACCCTAACCCGAACCCTAACCCTAACCCTAACCCGAACCCTAACCCTAACCCTAACCCGAACCCTAACCCTAACCCTAACCCGAACCCTAACCCTAACCCTAACCCGAACCCTAACCCTAACCCTAAACCGAACCCTAACCCTAACCCTAACCCGAACCCTAACCCTAACCCTAACCCGAACCCTAACCCTAACCCTAACCCGAACCCTAACCCTAACCCTAACCCGAACCCTAACCCTAACCCTAACCCGAACCCTAACCCTAACCCTAACCCGAACCCTAACCCTAACCCTAACCCGAACCCTAACCCTAACCCTAACCCCGAACCCTAACCCTAACCCTACCCTCTAACCCCTAACCCAACCCCCAACAACCCTAACCCTAACCCTAACCCTAACCCTAACCCTAACCCGAACCCTAACCCTAACCCTAACCCGAACCGTAACCCTAACCCTAACCCTAACCCTAACCCTAACCCGAACCCTAACCCTAACCCTAACCCGAACCCTAACCCTAACCCTAACCCTAACCCTAACCCTAACCCGAACCCTAACCCTAACCCTAACCCTAACCCTAACCCTAACCCTAACCCTAACCCTAACCCTAACCCTAACCCTAACCCGAACCCTAACCCTAACCCTAACCCTAACCCTAACCCTAACCCTAACCCTAACCCTAACCCTAACCCTAACCCTAACCCTAACCCTAACCCTAACCCTAACACTAACCCTAACCCTAACCCTAATCCTAACCCTAACCCTAACCCTAACCCTAAGCCTAACCCTAACCCTAACCCGAACCCGAACCCTAACCCTAACCCGAACCCG
>NW_027252940.1:0-12500 GCF_044704955.1 Pristiophorus japonicus
GAGGGAGAGGGCGAGAGGGAGAGGGCGAGAGGGAGAGGGCGAGAGGGAGAGGGCGAGAGGGAGAGGGCGAGAGGGAGAGGGCGAGAGGGAGAGGGCGAGAGGGAGAGGGCGAGAGGGAGAGGGCGAGAGGGAGAGGGAGAGGGCGAGAGGGAGAGGGCGAGAGGGAGAGGGCGAGGGCGAGAGGGAGAGGGCGAGAGGGAGAGGGCGAGAGGGAGAGGGCGAGAGGGAGAGGGCGAGAGGGAGAGGGCGAGAGGGAGAGGGCGAGAGGGAGAGGGCGAGAGGGAGAGGGCGAGAGGGAGAGGGCGAGAGGGAGAGGGCGAGAGGGAGAGGGCGAGAGGGAGAGGGCGAGAGGGAGAGGGCGAGAGGGAGAGGGCGAGAGGGAGAGGGCGAGAGGGAGAGGGCGAGAGGGAGAGGGCGAGAGGGAGAGGGCGAGAGGGCGAGAGGGAGAGGGCGAGCGCGAGAGGGAGAGCGGCAGAGGGCGAGCGGCAGAGGGCGAGCGGCAGAGGGCGAGCGGCAGAGGGCGAGCGGCAGAGGGCGAGCGGGAGAGGGAGAGGGCGAACGCGAGGGAGAGGGAGAGGGCGAGCGCGAGGGAGAGGGCGAGCGCGAGCGCGAGGGCGAGCGCGAGGGAGAGGGCGAGCGCGAGGGAGAGGGCGAGCGCGAGCGCGAGCGCGAGGGAGTGGGCGAGGGCGAGGGAGAGGGAGAGGGCGAGAGGGAGAGGGCGAGAGGGAGAGGGCGAGAGGGCGAGGGCGAGAGGGAGAGGACGAGAGGGAGAGGACGAGAGGGAGAGGGCGAGAGGGAGAGGGCGAGCGGGAGAGGGCGAGCGGCAGAGGGCGAGCGGCAGAGGGCGAGCGGCAGAGGGCGAGCGGCAGAGGGCGAGCGGCAGAGGGCGAGCGGCAGAGGGCGAGCGGCAGAGGGCGAGCGGCAGAGGGCGAGCGGCAGAGGGCGAGGGACCAGCGCGAGAGGGAGAGGGCGAGCGCGAGAGGGCGAGCGCGAGAGGGCGAGAGGGAGAGGGCGAGAGGGAGAGGGCGAGAGGGAGAGGGCGACGGTGAGAGGGAGACGGTGAGCGGGAAAGGGCGAGCGGGAAAGGGCGAGCGCGAGAGGGAGAGGGCGAGCGCGAGAGGGAGAGGGCGAGCGAGAGAGGGAGAGGGCGAGAGGGAGAGGGAGACGGCGAGCGGGAGAGGGAGAGGGAGAGGGAGAGGGCGAGAGGGCGAGCGGGAGAGGGCGAGCGGCAGAGGGCGAGCGGCAGAGGGCGAGCGGGAGAGGGCGAGCGGGAGAGGGAGAGCGGGAGAGGGAGAGCGGGAGAGGGCGAGCGGGAGAGGGCGAGCGGGAGAGGGCGAGCGGGAGAGGGCGAGCGGGAGAGGGCGAGCGGGAGAGGGAGAGGCAGACGGTGAGCGGGAAAGGGCGAGCGGGAAAGGGCGAGCGCGAAAGGGAGAGGGCGAGCGCGAGGGCGAGCGCGAGAGGGAGAGGGCGAGCGCGAGAGGGCGAGCGCGAGAGGGAGAGGGCGAGAGGGAGAGGGCGAGAGGGAGAGGGCGAGAGGGAGAGGGCGAGAGGGAGAGGGCGAGAGGGAGAGGGCGAGAGGGAGAGGGCGAGAGGGAGAGGGCGAGAGGGAGAGGGCGAGAGGGCGAGAGGGAGAGGGCGAGAGGGAGAGGGCGAGGGGGAGAGGGCGAGGGCGAGAGGGAGAGGGCGAGGGCGAGAGGGAGAGGGCGAGAGGGAGAGGGCGAGAGGGAGAGGGCGAGAGGGAGAGGGCGAGAGGGAGAGGGCGAGAGGGAGAGGGCGAGAGGGAGAGGGCGAGAGGGAGAGGGCGAGAGGGAGAGGGCGAGAGGGAGAGGGCGAGAGGGCGAGAGGGAGAGGGCGAGCGCGAGAGGGAGAGCGGCAGAGGGCGAGCGGCAGAGGGCGAGCGGCAGAGGGCGAGCGGCAGAGGGCGAGCGGCAGAGGGCGAGCGGCAGAGGGCGAGCGGCAGAGGGCGAGCGGGAGAGGGAGAGGGCGAACGCGAGGGAGAGGGAGAGGGCGAGCGCGAGGGAGAGGGCGAGCGCGAGCGCGAGGGCGAGCGCGAGGGAGAGGGCGAGCGCGAGGGAGAGGGCGAGCGCGAGGGAGAGGGCGAGCGCGAGCGCGAGGGCGAGCGCGAGGGAGAGGGCGAGCGCGAGGGAGTGGGCGAGGGCGAGAGGACGAGAGGGAGAGGACGAGAGGGAGAGGGCGAGAGGGAGAGGGCGAGCGGGCGAGCGGGAGAGGGCGAGCGGCAGAGGGCGAGCGGCAGAGGGCGAGCGGCAGAGGGCGAGCGGCAGAGGGCGAGGGACCAGCGCGAGAGGGAGAGGGCGAGCGCGAGAGGGCGAGCGCGAGAGGGCGAGAGGGAGAGGGCGAGAGGGAGAGGGCGAGAGGGAGAGGGCGACGGTGAGAGGGAGACGGTGAGCGGGAAAGGGCGAGCGGGAAAGGGCGAGCGCGAGAGGGAGAGGGCGAGCGCGAGGGCGAGCGCGAGAGGGAGAGGGCGAGCGCGAGAGGGAGAGGGCGAGCGAGAGAGGGAGAGGGCGAGCGAGAGAGGGAGAGGGCGAGAGGGAGAGGGAGACGGCGAGCGGGAGAGGGAGAGGGCGAGCGCGAGAGGGAGAGGGAGAGGGAGAGGGCGAGAGGCAGAGGGCGAGCGGCAGAGGGCGAGCGGGAGAGGGCGAGCGGGAGAGGGCGAGCGGGAGAGGGTGAGCGGGAGAGGGCGAGCGGGAGAGGGCGAGCGGGAGAGGGAGAGGCAGACGGTGAGCGGGAAAGGGCGAGCGGGAAAGGGCGAGCGCGAAAGGGAGAGGGCGAGCGCGAGGGCGAGCGCGAGAGGGAGAGGGCGAGCGCGAGAGGGAGAGGGAGAGGGAGAGGGAGACGGTGAGCGGGAGAGGGCGAGGGCGAGGGCGAGCGCGAGGGCGAGGGCGAGCACGAGAGGGAGAGGGAGAGGGAGAGGGAGAGGGCGAGGGCGAGAGGGCGAGGGCGAGCGCGACAGGGAGAGGGAGAGGGCGAGCGCGACAGGGAGAGGGCGAGGGCGAGGGCGAGAGGGAGAGGGAGAGGGTGAGGGCGACAGGGAGAGGGAGAGGGCGAGCGCGAGGGCGAGCGCGAGAGGGAGAGGGCGAGCGCGAGAGGGAGAGGGCGAGCGCGAGAGGGAGAGGGCGAGCGCAAGAGAGAGGGCGAGCGCAAGAGAGAGGGAGAGCGCGAGG
Organism: Pristiophorus japonicus; assembly: GCF_044704955.1. Lineage (NCBI taxonomy): Eukaryota > Metazoa > Chordata > Chondrichthyes > Pristiophoridae > Pristiophorus > Pristiophorus japonicus. The sequence goes on from NW_027252940.1 coordinate 3,183, forward strand.
GAGAGGGAGAGCGCGAGAGGGAGAGGGAGAGGGCGAGCGCGAGAGGACGAGCGCGAGAGGGAGAGGGCGAGCGCGAGAGAGAGGGAGAGGGAGAGGGAGAGGGAGAGGGCGAGAGGGAGAGGGAGAGGGAGAGGGAGAGGGAGAGGGCGAGCGCGAGAGGGCGAGCGCGAGAGGGGGAGGGCGAGAGGGGGAGGGCGAGCGCGAGAGAGAGGGAGAGGGAGAGGGAGAGCGCGAGAGGGAGATGGAGAGGGCGAGCGCGAGAGGGAGAGGGAGAGGGCGAGCGCGAGAGGGAGAGGGAGAGGGCGAGCGCGAGAGGGAGAGGGCGAGCGCGAGAGGGAGAGGGAGAGGGCGAGCGCGAGAGGGAGAGGGAGAGGGCGAGCGCGAGAGGGAGAGGTAGAGGGAGAGGGCGAGGGCGAGCGCGAGAGGGAGAGGGCGAGCGTGAGAGGGAGAGGGCGAGCGCGAGAGGGAGAGGGCGAGCGCGAGAGGGAGAGGGCGAGCGCGAGAGGGCGAGAGGGAGAGGGCGAGAGGTAGAGGGCGAGAGGTAGAGGGCGAGAGGGAGAGGGAGAGGGCGAGAGAGAGAGGGCGAGAGGGAGAGGGCGAGAGGGAGAGAGAGAGGGAGAGAGAGAGAGGGAGAGAGGGAGAGGGAGAGGGAGAGAGGGAGAGGGCGAGAGAGAGAGGGAGAGGGAGGGAGGGAGAGAGGGAGAGGAAGAGGGAGAGGGCGAGCGCGAGAGGGAGAGGGCGAGATGGCGAGCGCGAGAGGGCGAGCGCGAGAGGGCGAGAGGGAGAGGGCGAGAGGGAGAGGGCGAGCGCGAGAGGGAGAGGGAGAGGGCGAGCGCAAGAGGGCGAGCGCGAGAGGGAGAGCGCGAGAGGGAGAGGGCGAGCGCGAGAGGGAGAGGGCGAGCGCGAGAGGGAGAGGGCGAGCGCGAGAGGGAGAGGGCGAGCGCGAGAGGGAGAGGGCGAGCGCGAGAGGGAGAGGGCGAGAGGGAGAGGGCGAGCGCGAGAGAGAGAGGGCGAGCGGGAGAGGGCGAGCGGGAGAAGGCGAGCGGGAGAAGGCGAGCGGGAGAAGGCGAGCGGGAGAAGGCGAGCGGGAGAGGGCGAGCGCGAGCGCGAAAGGGAGAGGGCGAGCGCGAGAGGGAGAGCGCGACAGGGCGAGCGGGAGAGGGCGAGCGGGAGAGGGCCAGCGGGGGAGGGCGAGCGGGAGAGGGCGAGCGGGAGAGGGCGAGCGGGAGAGGGCGAGCGGGAGAGGGAGAGGGCGAGCGCGACAGGGAGAGGGTGAAGGCGAGAGGGAGAGGGCGAAGGCGAGAGGGAGAGGGAGAGGGCGAGGGCGAGAGGGAGAGGGCGAGAGGGAGAGGGAGAGGGCGAGGGCGAGGGCGACAGGGAGAGGGCGAGCGCGAGAGGGAGAGGGCGAGCGCGAGAGAGAGGGAGAGGGAGAGGGAGAGGGCGAGGGAGAGGGCGAGGGAGAGGGAGAGGGAGAGGGAGAGGGAGAGGGAGAGGGAGAGGGAGAGGGAGAGGGAGAGGGCGAGCGCGAGAGGGAGAGGGAGAGGGAGAGGGAAAGGGAGACGGTGAGCGGGATAGGGAGAGGGCGAGCGTGATGGCGAGCGCGAGAGGGGGAGGGCGAGCGCGAGAGAGAGGGAGAGGGAGAGGGAGAGGGAGAGCGCGAGAGGGAGAGGGAGAGGGCGAGAGGGAGAGGGAGAGGGAGAGGGCGAGCGCGAGAGGGAGAGGGAGAGGGCGAGCGCGAGAGGGCGAGCGCGAGAGGGAGAGGGAGAGGGCGAGCGCGAGAGGGAGAGGGCGAGAGGGAGAGGGCGAGCGCGAGAGGGAGAGGGCGAGCGCGAGAGGGAGAGGGCGAGCGCGAGAGGGAGAGGGCGAGCGCGAGAGGGAGAGGGCGAGCGCGAGAGGGAGAGGGCGAGCGCGAGAGGGAGAGGGCGAGCGCGAGAGGGAGAGGGCGAGCGCGAGCGCGAGAGGGCGAGCGCGAGAGGGAGAGGGCGAGCGCGAGAGGGAGAGGGCGAGCGCGAGAGGGAGAGGGCGAGCGCGAGAGGGAGAGGGCGAGCGCGAGAGGGAGAGGGCGAGCGCGAGAGGGAGAGGGCGAGCGAGAGGGCGAGCGGGAGAGGGCGAGCGGGAGAGGGCGAGCGGGAGAGGGCGAACGGCAGAGGGCGAGCGGCAGAGGGCGAGCGGCAGAGGGCGAGCGGGAGAGGGCGAGCGGCAGAGGGCGAGCGGCAGAGGGCGAGCGGCAGAGGGCGAGCGGCAGAGGGCGAGCGGCAGACAGAGGGCGAGCGGCAGAGGGCGAGCGGCAGAGGGCGAGCGGCAGAGCGAGAGGGAGAGGGCGAGCGCGAGAGGGCGAGCGCGAGAGGGCGAGAGGGAGAGGGCGAGAGGGAGAGGGCGAGAGGGAGAGGGCGAGAGGGAGAGGGCGAGAGGGAGAGGGCGAGAGGGAGAGGGCGAGAGGGAGAGAGGGAGAGGGCGAGAGGGAGAGGGCGAGAGGGAGAGGGCGAGAGGGAGAGGGCGAGAGGGAGAGGGCGAGAGGGAGAGGGCGAGAGGGAGAGGGCGAGAGGGAGAGGGCGAGAGGGAGAGGGCGAGAGGGAGAGGGCGAGAGGGAGAGGGCGAGAGGGAGAGGGAGAGGGCGAGAGGGAGAGGGCGAGAGGGAGAGGGCGAGGGCGAGAGGGAGAGGGCGAGAGGGAGAGGGCGAGAGGGAGAGGGCGAGAGGGAGAGGGCGAGAGGGAGAGGGCGAGAGGGAGAGGGCGAGAGGGAGAGGGCGAGAGGGAGAGGGCGAGAGGGAGAGGGCGAGAGGGAGAGGGCGAGAGGGAGAGGGCGAGAGGGAGAGGGCGAGAGGGAGAGGGCGAGAGGGAGAGGGCGAGAGGGAGAGGGCGAGAGGGAGAGGGCGAGAGGGAGAGGGCGAGAGGGAGAGGGCGAGAGGGCGAGAGGGAGAGGGCGAGCGCGAGAGGGAGAGCGGCAGAGGGCGAGCGGCAGAGGGCGAGCGGCAGAGGGCGAGCGGCAGAGGGCGAGCGGCAGAGGGCGAGCGGCAGAGGGCGAGCGGGAGAGGGAGAGGGCGAACGCGAGGGAGAGGGAGAGGGCGAGCGCGAGGGAGAGGGCGAGCGCGAGCGCGAGGGCGAGCGCGAGGGAGAGGGCGAGCGCGAGGGAGAGGGCGAGCGCGAGCGCGAGGGAGTGGGCGAGGGCGAGGGAGAGGGCGAGAGGGAGAGGGCGAGAGGGAGAGGGCGAGAGGGAGAGGGCGAGGGCGAGAGGGAGAGGGCGAGAGGGAGAGGAGAGACGAGAGGGAGAGGACGAGAGGGAGAGGACGAGAGGGAGAGGGCGAGAGGGAGAGGGCGAGCGGCAGAGGGCGAGCGGCAGAGGGCGAGCGGCAGAGGGCGAGCGGCAGAGGGCGAGCGGCAGAGGGCGAGCGGCAGAGGGCGAGCGGCAGAGGGCGAGCGGCAGAGGGCGAGCGGCAGAGGGCGAGCGGCAGAGGGCGAGCGGCAGAGGGCGAGGGACCAGCGCGAGAGGGAGAGGGCGAGCGCGAGAGGGCGAGCGCGAGAGGGCGAGAGGGAGAGGGCGAGAGGGAGAGGGCGAGAGGGAGAGGGCGAGAGGGAGAGGGCGACGGTGAGCGGGAAAGGGCGAGCGCGAGAGGGAGAGGGCGAGCGAGAGAGGGAGAGGGCGAGAGGGAGAGGGAGACGGCGAGCGGGAGAGGGAGAGGGAGAGGGAGAGTGCGAGAGGGCGAGCGGCAGAGGGCGAGCGGCAGAGGGCGAGCGGGAGAGGGCGAGCGGGAGAGGGAGAGCGGGAGAGGGCGAGCGGGAGAGGGCGAGCGGGAGAGGGCGAGCGGGAGAGGGAGAGGCAGACGGTGAGCGGGAAAGGGCGAGCGGGAAAGGGCGAGCGCGAAAGGGAGAGGGCGAGCGCGAGGGCGAGCGCGAGAGGGAGAGGGCGAGCGCGAGAGGGCGAGCGCGAGAGGGAGAGGGCGAGAGGGAGAGGGCGAGAGGGAGAGGGCGAGAGGGAGAGGGCGAGAGGGAGAGGGCGAGAGGGAGAGGGCGAGAGGGAGAGGGCGAGAGGGCGAGAGGGCGAGAGGGAGAGGGCGAGAGGGAGAGGGCGAGGGGGAGAGGGCGAGGGCGAGAGGGAGAGGGCGAGAGGGAGAGGGCGAGAGGGAGAGGGCGAGAGGGAGAGGGCGAGAGGGAGAGGGCGAGAGGGAGAGGGCGAGAGGGAGAGGGCGAGAGGGAGAGGGCGAGAGGGAGAGGGCGAGAGGGAGAGGGCGAGAGGGAGAGGGCGAGAGGGCGAGAGGGAGAGGGCGAGCGCGAGAGGGAGAGCGGCAGAGGGCGAGCGGCAGAGGGCGAGCGGCAGAGGGCGAGCGGCAGAGGGCGAGCGGCAGAGGGCGAGCGGCAGAGGGCGAGCGGCAGAGGGCGAGCGGCAGAGGGCGAGCGGCAGAGGGCGAGCGGGAGAGGGAGAGGGCGAACGCGAGGGAGAGGGAGAGGGCGAGCGCGAGGGAGAGGGCGAGCGCGAGCGCGAGGGCGAGCGCGAGGGAGAGGGCGAGCGCGAGGGAGAGGGCGAGCGCGAGGGAGAGGGCGAGGGCGAGCGCGAGGGAGAGGGCGAGCGCGAGGGAGTGGGCGAGGGCGAGAGGGAGAGGGCGAGAGGGAGAGGACGAGAGGGAGAGGACGAGAGGGAGAGGGCGAGAGGGAGAGGGCGAGCGGGCGAGCGGGAGAGGGCGAGCGGCAGAGGGCGAGCGGCAGAGGGCGAGCGGCAGAGGGCGAGCGGCAGAGGGCGAGCGGCAGAGGGCGAGCGGCAGAGGGCGAGGGACCAGCGCGAGAGGGAGAGGGCGAGCGCGAGAGGGCGAGCGCGAGAGGGCGAGAGGGAGAGGGCGAGAGGGCGAGGGCGAGAGGGAGAGGGCGACGGTGAGAGGGAGACGGTGAGCGGGAAAGGGCGAGCGGGAAAGGGCGAGCGCGAAAGGGAGAGGGCGAGCGCGAGAGGGAGAGGGCGAGCGAGAGAGGGAGAGGGCGAGAGGGAGAGGGAGACGGCGAGCGGGAGAGGGAGAGGGCGAGCGCGAGAGGGAGAGGGAGAGGGAGAGGGCGAGAGGCAGAGGGCGAGCGGCAGAGGGCGAGCGGGAGAGGGCGAGCTGGAGAGGGAGAGCGGGAGAGGGTGAGCGGGAGAGGGCGAGCGGGAGAGGGCGAGCGGGAGAGGGCGAGCGGGAGAGGGAGAGGCAGACGGTGAGTGGGAAAGGGCGAGCGGGAAAGGGCGAGCGCGAAAGGGAGAGGGCGAGCGCGAGGGCGAGCGCGAGAGGGAGAGGGCGAGCGCGAGAGGGAGAGGGAGAGGGAGAGGGAGACGGTGAGCGGGAGAGGGCGAGGGCGAGGGCGAGCGCGAGGGCGAGGGCGAGCACGAGAGGGAGAGGGAGAGGGAGAGGGAGAGGGCGAGGGCGAGAGGGCGAGGGCGAGCGCGACAGGGAGAGGGAGAGGGCGAGCGCGACAGGGAGAGGGCGAGGGCGAGGGCGAGAGGGAGAGGGAGAGGGTGAGGGCGACAGGGAGAGGGAGAGGGCGAGCGCGAGGGCGAGCGCGAGAGGGAGAGGGCGAGCGCGAGAGGGAGAGGGCGAGCGCGAGAGGGAGAGGGCGAGCGCAAGAGAGAGGGCGAGCGCAAGAGAGAGGGAGAGCGCGAGGGAGAGGGAGAGCGCGAGAGGGAGAGGGAGAGGGCGAGCGCGAGAGGACGAGCGCGAGAGGGAGAGGGCGAGCGCGAGAGAGAGGGAGAGGGAGAGGGAGAGGGAGAGGGCGAGAGGGAGAGGGAGAGGGAGAGGGAGAGGGCGAGCGCGAGAGGGCGAGCGCGAGAGGGGGAGGGCGAGAGGGGGAGGGCGAGCGCGAGAGAGAGGGAGAGGGAGAGGGAGAGCGCGAGAGGGAGATGGAGAGGGCGAGCGCGAGAGGGAGAGGGAGAGGGCGAGCGCGAGAGGGAGAGGGAGAGGGCGAGCGCGAGAGGGAGAGGGCGAGCGCGAGAGGGAGAGGGAGAGGGCGAGCGCGAGAGGGAGAGGGAGAGGGCGAGCGCGAGAGGGAGAGGGAGAGGGAGAGGGCGAGGGCGAGCGCGAGAGGGAGAGGGCGAGCGTGAGAGGGAGAGGGCGAGCGCGAGAGGGAGAGGGCGAGCGCGAGAGGGAGAGGGCGAGCGCGAGAGAGAGAGGGCGAGCGCGAGAGCGAGCGCGAGAGGGAGAGGGCGGCGAGAGGGAGAGGGCGAGCGCGAGAGGGCGAGGGCGAGAGGGAGAGGGAGAGGGCGAGCGCGAGAGGGAGAGGGAGAGGGCGAGCGCGAGAGGGAGAGGGAGAGGGCGAGCGCGAGAGGGAGAGGGCGAGCGCGAGAGGGAGAGGGCGAGCGCGAGAGGGAGAGGGAGAGGGCGAGCGCGAGAGGGAGAGGGCGAGCGCGAGAGGGAGAGGGCGAGCGCGAGAGGGAGAGGGCGAGCGCGAGAGGGAGAGGGCGAGCGCGAGAGGGAGAGGGCGAGCGCGAGAGGGGGAGGGCGAGCGCGAGAGGGCGAGAGGGAGAGGGCGAGAGGTAGAGGGCGAGAGGTAGAGGGCTAGAGGGAGAGGGCTAGAGGGAGAGGGAGAGGGCGAGAGAGAGAGGGCGAGAGGGAGAGGGCGAGAGGGAGAGAGAGAGGGAGAGAGAGAGAGGGAGAGAGGGAGAGGGAGAGGGAGAGAGGGAGAGGGCGAGAGAGAGAGGGAGAGGGAGGGAGGGAGAGAGGGAGAGGAAGAGGGAGAGGGCGAGCGCGAGAGGGAGAGGGCGAGATGGCGAGCGCGAGAGGGCGAGCGCGAGAGGGCGAGAGGGAGAGGGCGAGAGGGAGAGGGCGAGCGCGAGAGGGAGAGGGAGAGGGAGAGGGCGAGCGCAAGAGGGCGAGCGCGAGAGGGAGAGCGCGAGAGGGAGAGGGCGAGCGCGAGAGGGAGAGGGCGAGCGCGAAAGGGAGAGGGCGAGCGCGAGAGGGAGAGGGCGAGCGCGAGAGGGAGAGGGCGAGCGCGAGAGGGAGAGGGCGAGCGCGAGAGGGAGAGGGCGAGTGCGAGAGGGAGAGCGCGAGAGGGAGAGGGCGAGCGCGAGAGAGAGAGGGCGAGCGGGAGAGGGCGAGCGGGAGAAGGCGAGCGGGAGAAGGCGAGCGGGAGAAGGCGAGCGGGAGAGAGCGAGCGCGAGAGGGCGAGCGCGAGCGCGAAAGGGAGAGGGCGAGCGCGAGAGGGAGAGCGCGACAGGGCGAGCGGGAGAGGGCGAGCGGGAGAGGGCCAGCGGGGGAGGGCGAGCGGGAGAGGGCGAGCGGGAGAGGGCGAGCGGGAGAGGGCGAGCGGGAGAGGGCGAGCGGGAGAGGGCGAGCGGGAGAGGGAGAGGGCGAGCGCGACAGGGAGAGGGCGAAGGCGAGAGGGAGAGGGCGAAGGCGAGAGGGAGAGGGAGAGGGCGAGGGCGAGAGGGAGAGGGCGAGAGGGAGAGGGAGAGGGCGAGGGCGAGGGCGACAGGGAGAGGGCGAGCGCGAGAGGGAGAGGGCGAGCGCGAGAGAGAGGGAGAGGGAGAGGGAGAGGGAGAGGGCGAGGGAGAGGGCGAGGGAGAGGGAGAGGGAGAGGGAGAGGGAGAGGGAGAGGGAGAGGGAGAGGGCGAGCGCGAGAGGGAGAGGGAGAGGGAGAGGGAAAGGGAGACGGTGAGCGGGATAGGGAGAGGGCGAGCGTGATGGCGAGCGCGAGAGGGGGAGGGCGAGCGCGAGAGAGAGGGAGAGGGAGAGGGAGAGGGAGAGCGCGAGAGGGAGAGGGAGAGGGCGAGAGGGAGAGGGAGAGGGAGAGGGCGAGCGCGAGAGGGAGAGGGAGAGGGCGAGCGCGAGAGGGCGAGCGCGAGAGGGAGAGGGAGAGGGCGAGCGCGAGAGGGAGAGGGCGAGAGGGAGAGGGCGAGCGCGAGAGTGAGAGGGCGAGCGCGAGAGGGAGAGGGCGAGCGCGAGAGGGAGAGGGCGAGCGCGAGAGGGAGAGGGCGAGCGCGAGAGGGAGAGGGCGAGCGCGAGAGGGAGAGGGCGAGCGCGAGAGGGAGAGGGCGAGCGCGAGAGGGAGAGGGCGAGCGCGAGAGCGAGAGGGAGAGGGCGAGCGCGAGAGGGAGAGGGCGAGCGCGAGAGGGAGAGGGCGAGCGCGAGAGGGAGAGGGCGAGCGCGAGAGGGAGAGGGCGAGCGCGAGAGGGAGAGGGCGAGCGCGAGAGGGAGAGGGCGAGCGCGAGAGGGAGAGGGCGAGCGCGAGCGGGAGAGGGCGAGCGGGAGAGGGCGAGCGGGAGAGGGCGAGCGGGAGAGGGCGAGCGGGAGAGGGCGAGCGGGAGAGGGCGAGCGGGAGAGGGCGAGCGGGAGAGGGCGAGCGGGAGAGGGCGAACGGCAGAGGGCGAGCGGCAGAGGGCGAGCGGCAGAGGGCGAGCGCGAGGGAGAGGGCGAGCGCCAGGGAGAGGGCGAGGGAGAGGGCGAGCGCGAGGGAGAGGGCGAGCGCGAGGGAGAGGGCGAGCGCGAGGGAGAGGGCGAGGGAGAGGGAGAGGGCGAGCGCGAGAGGGAGAGGGCGAGCGCGAGAGGGAGAGGGAGAGGGCTAGCGCGAGAGGGAGAGGGAGAGGGCGAGCGCGAGAGGGAGAGGGCGAGGGCGAGAGGGCGAGGGCGAGCGCGAGAGGGAGAGGGCGAGCGCGAGAGGGAGAGGGCGAGCGCGAGAGGGAGAGGGCGAGCGCGAAAGGGAGAGGGCGAGCGCGAGAGGGATAGGGCGGCGAGAGGGAGAGGGCGAGCGCGAGAGGGCAAGGGCGAGAGGGAGAGGGCGAGAGGGAGAGGGCGAGAGGGAGAGGGCGAGCGCGAGAGGGAGAGGGAGAGGGCGAGCGCGAGAGGGAGAGGGCGAGCGCGAGAGGGAGAGGGCGAGCGCGAGAGGGAGAGGGCGAGCGCAAGAGAGAGGGCGAGGGAGAGGGAGAGGGAGAGGGAGAGGGCGAGCGCGAGAGGGAGAGGGAGAGGGAGAGGGAGAGGGAGAGGGAGAGGGAGAGGGAGAGGGAGAGGGAGAGGTAGAGGGAGAGGTAGAGGGCGAGCGCGAGAGGGCGAGCGCGAGAGGGGGAGGGCGAGCGCGAGAGAGAGGGAGAGGGAGAGGGAGAGCGCGAGAGGGAGAGGGAGAGGGCGAGCGCGAGAGGGAGAGGGAGAGGGCGAGCGCGAGAGGGAGAGGGAGAGGGCGAGCGCGAGAGGGAGAGGGAGAGGGCGAGCGCGAGAGGGAGAGGGAGAGGGCGAGAGGGCGAGGGCGAGCGCGAGAGGGAGAGGGCGAGCGCGAGAGGGAGAGGGCGAGCGCGAGAGGGAGAGGGCGAGCGCGAGAGGGAGAGGGCGAGCGCGAGAGGCAGAGGGCGAGCGCGAGAGGGAGAGGGAGAGGGAGA
>NW_027252940.1:15000-19458 GCF_044704955.1 Pristiophorus japonicus
GGGCGAGAGGGAGAGGGAGAGGGCGAGGGCGAGAGTAGAGGGAGAGGGCGAGGGCGAGAGGGAGAGGGAGAGGGAGAGGGCGAGCGCGAGAGAGAGGGAGAGGGAAAGGGAGACGGTGAGCGGGATAGGGAGAGGGCGAGCGTGAGAGGGAGAGGGAGAGGGAGAGGGAGAGGGAGAGGGCGAGCGCCAGAGGGCGAGAGGGAGAGGGCGAGCGCGAGAGAGAGGGAGAGGGCGAGGGCGAGAGGGAGAGGGAGAGGGAGAGGGCGAGCGCGAGAGAGAGAGAGAGGGAAAGGGAGACGGTGAGCGGGATAGGGAGAGGGCGAGCGTGAGAGGGAGAGGGAGAGGGAGAGGGCGAGCGCGAGAGGGAGAGGGAGAGGGAGAGGGCGAGCGCGAGAGGGCGAGCGCGAGAGGGAGAGGGCGGGCGCGAGAGAGAGGGAGAGGGCGAGCGCGAGAGGGAGAGGGAGAGGGCGAGAGGTAGAGGGAGAGGGAGAGGGAGAGGGCGAGCGCGAGAGGGAGAGGGAGAGGGCGAGCGCGAGAGGGAGAGGGAGAGGGCGAGATGGCGAGCGCGAGAGGGCGAGATGGCAAGCGCGAGAGGGCGAGGGCGAGAGGGAGACGGCGAGCGCGAGAGGGAGAGGGCGAGCGCGAGAGGGGGAGGGCGAGCGCGAGAGGGAGAGGGCGAGCGCGAGAGAGAGAGGGCGAGCGGGAGAGGGCGAGCGGGAGAGGGCGAGCGGGAGAGGGCGAGCGGGAGAGGGCGAGCGGGAGAGGGCGAGCGGGAGAGGGCGAGCGGGAGAGGGCGAGCGGGAGAGGGCGAGCGGCAGAGGGCGAGCGGCAGAGGGCGAGCGGGAGAGGGCGAGCGGGAGAGGGCGAGCGGCAGAGGGCGAGGGCAAGCGCGAGAGGGCGAGCGCGAGCGCGAAAGGGAGAGGGCGAGCGCGAGAGGGAGAGGGCGAGCGGGAGAGGGAGAGGGCGAGCGGGAGAGGGCGAGCGGGAGAGGGCGAGCGGGAGAGGGCGAGCGGGAGAGGGCGAGCGGGAGAGGGCGAGCGGGAGAGGGCGAGGGCGAGCGCGACAGGGAGAGGGCGAAGGCGAGAGGGAGAGGGCGAGGGCGAGAGGGAGAGGGCGATCACGAGCGCGACAGGGAGATGGAGATGGAGATGGAGAGGGAGAGGGAGAGGGAGAGGGCGAGCGGGAGAGGGCGAGCGGCAGAGGGCGAGCGGCAGAGGGCGAGCGGAAGAGGGCGAGCGCGAAAGGGAGAGGGCGAGCGCGAAAGGGAGAGGGAGAGGGCGAGCGCGATAGGGAGAGGGCGAGCGCGAGAGGGAGAGGGAGAGGGTGAGCGGGAGAGGGAGAGGGAGAGGGCGAGCGCGAGGGCGAGGGCGAGAGGGAGAGGGAGAGGGCGTGGCCGAGAGGGCGAGGGCGAGGGCGAGCGCGACAGGGAGAGGGAGAGGGCGAGCGCGACAGGGAGAGGGAGAGGGCGAGCGCGACAGGGAGAGGGAGAGGGCGAGCGCGACAGGGAGAGGGAGAGGGCGAGCGCGACAGGGAGAGGGAGAGGGCGAGGGCGAGAGGGAGAGGGCGAGGGCGAGGGCGAGAGGGAGAGAGGGAGAGGGAGAGGGAGAGGGCGAGCGCGACAGGGATAGGGAGAGGGCGAGCGCGACAGGGAGAGGGAGAGGGCGAGCGCGAGGGCGAGCGCGAGAGGGAGAGGGCGAGCGCGAGAGAGAGGGAGAGGGAGAGGGCGAGGGAGAGGGAGAGGGAGAGGGAGAGGGCGAGGGCGAGAGGGAGCGGGAGAGGGAGAGGGAGAGGGAGAGGGCGAGCGCGAGAGGGAGAGGGAGACGGTGAGCGGGATAGGGAGAGGGCGAGTGTGATGGCGATCGCGAGAGGGAGAGGGCGAGCGCGAGAGAGAGGGAGAGGGAGAGGGCGAGGGAGAGGGAGAGCGCGAGAGGGAGAGGGAGAGGGCGAGCGCGAGAGGACGAGCGCGAGAGGGAGAGGGAGAGGGAGAGTGCGAGCGCGAGAGGGAGAGGGAGAGGGCGAGCGCGAGAGGGCGAGCGCGAGAGGGGGAGGGCGAGCGTGAGAGGGAGAGGGAGAGGGCGAGCGCGAGAGGGAGAGGGAGAGGGCGAGCGCGAGAGGGAGAGGGAGAGGGCGAGCGCGAGAGGGAGAGGGAGAGGGCGAGCGCGAGAGGGAGAGGGAGAGGGCGAGCGCGAGAGGGAGAGGGAGAGGGAGAGGGAGAGGGAGAGGGAGAGGGCGAGCGCGAGAGGGAGAGGGAGAGGGAGAGGGCGAGAGGGAGAGGGCGAGCGCGAGAGGGAGAGGGCGAGATGGTGAGCGCGAGAGGGCGAGAGGGCGAGCGCGAGAGGGCGAGGGCGAGAGGGCGAGAGGGCGAGCGCGAGGGCGAGAGGGAGAGGGAGAGGGAGAGGGCGAGGGCGAGCGCGACAGGGAGAGGGAGAGGGCGAGCGCGACAGGGAGAGGGCGAGAGGGAGAGGGAGAGGGCGAGAGGGAGAGGGAGAGGGAGAGGTCGAGGGCGAGGGCGAGCGCGAGAGGGAGAGGGCGAGCGCGAGAGGGAGAGGGCGAGCGCGAGAGGGAGAGGGCGAGCGCGAGAGGGAGAGGGCGAGCGCGAGAGGGAGAGGGCGAGCGCGAGAGGGAGAGGGCGAGCGCGAGAGGGAGAGGGCGGCGAGAGGGAGAGGGCGAGCGCGAGAGGGCGAGGGCGAGAGGGAGAGGGAGAGGGCGAGCGCGAGAGGGAGAGGGCGAGCGCGAGAGGGAGAGGGCGAGCGCGAGAGGGAGAGGGCGAGCGCGAGAGGGGGAGGGCGAGCGCGAGAGGGGGAGGGCGAGCGCGAGAGGGAGAGGGCGAGCGCGAGAGGGAGAGGGAGAGGGCGAGCGCGAGAGGGAGAGGGCGAGCGCGAGAGGGAGAGGGAGAGGGCGAGCGCGAGAGCGCGAGAGGGCGAGAGCGCGAGAGGGAGAGGGCGAGAGGGAGAGGGCGAGAGGTAGAGGGCGAGAGGTAGAGCGCGAGAGGGAGAGGGCGAGCGCGAGAGGGAGAGGGCGAGCGCGAGAGGGAGAGGGAGAGGGCGAGCGCGAGAGGGAGAGGGCGAGCGCGAGAGGGAGAGGGAGAGGGCGAGCGCGAGAGCGCGAGAGGGCGAGAGCGCGAGAGGGAGAGGGCGAGAGGGCGAGAGGGAGAGGGCGAGAGGTAGAGGGCGAGAGGTAGAGGGCTAGAGGGAGAGGGAGAGGGCGAGAGGGAGAGGGCGAGAGGGAGAGGGAGAGAGGGCGAGAGGGAGAGGGCGAGAGGGAGAGGGTGAGAGGGCGAGAGGGAGAGGGAGAGGGAGAGGGAGAGGCGAAGGGCGAGAGGGAGAGGGAGAGGGCGAGCGCGAGAGGGAGAGGGAGAGGGAGAGGGCGAGCGCGACAGGGAGAGGGAGAGGGCGAGCGCGACAGGGAGAGGGAGAGGGCGAGCGCGACAGGGAGAGGGAGAGGGCGAGCGCGAGGGCGAGAGGGAGAGGGCGAGCGCGAGAGAGAGGGAGAGGGAGAGGGCGAGGGAGAGGGAGAGGGCGAACGCGAGAGGGAGCGGGAGAGGGAGAGGGAGAGGGAGAGGGAGAGGGAGAGGGAGAGGGCGAGCGCGAGAGGGAGAGGGAGAGGGCGAGGGAAAGGGAGAGGGTGAGCGGGATAGGGAGAGGGCGAGCGTGATGGCGAGCGCGAGAGGGAGAGGGCGAGCGCGAGAGAGAGGGAGAGGGAGAGGGCGAGAGGGAGAGGGAGAGGGAGAGGGCGAGCGCGAGAGGGAGAGGGAGAGGGCGAGCGCGAGAGGGCGAGCGCGAGAGGGAGAGGGGGAGCGCGAGAGAGAGGGAGAGGGAGAGGGAGAGGGAGAGGGAGAGGGAGAGGGAGAGGGCGAGCGCGAGAGGGAGAGGGAGAGGGCGAGCGCAAGAGGGCGAGCGCGAGAGGGAGAGGGCGAGCGCGAGAGAGAGGGAGAGGGAGAGGGAGAGGGAGAGGGAGAGGGCGAGCGCGAGAGGGAGAGGGAGAGGGAGAGGGCGAGCGCGAGAGGGCGAGGGCGAGCGCGAGAGGGAGAGGGAGAGGGCGAGCGCGAGAGGGCGAGGGCGAGAGGGCGAGGGCGAGAGGGCGAGGGCGAGCGCGAGAGGGAGAGGGCGAGCGCGAGAGGGAGAGGGCGAGCGCGAGAGGGAGAGGGCGAGCGCGAGAGGGAGAGGGCGAGCGCGAGAGGGAGAGGGAGAGGGAGAGGGCGAGCGCGAGAGGGAGAGGGAGAGGGCGAGCACGAGAGGGAGAGGGCGAGCGCGAGAGGGAGAGGGAGAGGGCGAGCGCGAGAGGGCGAGCGCGAGAGGTCGAGGGCGAGAGGGCGAGGGCGAGCGCGAGAGGGAGAGGGCGGAGCGCGAGAGGGAGAGGGCGAGCGCGAGAGGGAGAGGGCGAGCGCGAGAGGGAGAGGGCGAGCGCGAGAGGGAGAGGGCGAGCGCGAGAGGGAGAGGGTGAGGGCGAGAGGTAGAG
>NW_027252941.1:0-19442 GCF_044704955.1 Pristiophorus japonicus
GCACTGTTCCAATGAAGCTCGATGCAAGCTGGGGGAACAGCAGCTCAACTTTCGTTTAGGCCCTTTACAGCCTTCTGGACTCAACGTCGAGTTCAACAATTTCACACCAGAACCTCGGCCCGTACTGTCTGACATTTCAGCTGGTCATGATACTGTCAGCCCCATTTACACCTCCTTTCCGACATATTTAAGCTTACAACAGTGACCACACTCCAAACGTGCGTCATTATCTTCAAAGTGCTTTGAGACGTCCGGTGGTTGTGAAGGGCGCTATATAAATGCAAGTCTTTCTTTTGTTCTCCTCTAGTCCCAGCCTTTGTTTCTTTACTTGCCCCATTACCATCTCCTATCATCATTTAATCTCTCCTGCCTCCCACCCTATCACAGACCTTCCCTCCCACCCTCCCATTCCCTGCCCTTACACTTCATTAAAACACGTCACATCGCGACCTTTCTCCAGTACTGACAAAGGGTCATCGACCTGTCTCTCTCCACAGACACTGCCTGACCTGCAGAGTGTTTCCAGCATTCACTGTTTGATCACTTTGCCCTCTCTCTCTCTCTCTCTGTGTGACTGACAGGTAACTGGGTGTTCCTTGCAAACTGCCACCTCTCGCTCTCCTGGATGCCCCAGTTGGATAAGCTGATCGAGCAGCTGCAGGTCCAAGATCCACATCGCGACTTCCGCCTCTGGATGAGCTCCAGTCCCCACCCGGACTTTCCCGTCTCCATCCTGCAGACCAGCATCAAGATGACGACAGAACCTCCGAAGGTAATCCCGGAGCGCTCTGGATTGCAGGGTTGTGCGTTCGAGACCAACTCCAGACCCTGCAACACGTAAACTAGGCAGTACTGAGGGAGCGCCGCACTGCGCTGTCGGAGGGGCAGTACTGAGGGAGCGCCGCACTGCGCTGTTGGAGGGACAGTACTGAGGGAGCGCCGCACTGCGCTGTTGGAGGGGCAGTACTGAGGGAGCGCCGCACTGCACTGTCGGAGGGCCGCACTGCGCTGTCGGAGGGGCAGTACTGAGGGAGTGCCATACTGAGGGAGCGCCGCACTGCACTGTCGGAGGGGCAGTACTGAGGGAGCGCCGCACTGCACTGTTGGAGGGGCAGTACTGAGGGAGCGCCGTACTGCGCTGTCGGAGGGGCAGTACTGAGGGAGCCCCGCACTGTCGGAGGGGCAGTACTGAGGGAGCGCCGTACTGTCGGAGGGGCAGTACTGAGGGAGCCCCGCACTGTCGGAGGGGCAGTACTGAGGGAGCCCCGCACTGTCGGAGGGGCAGTACTGAGGGAGTGCCGCACTGTCGGAGGGGCAGTACTGAGGGAGCCCCGCACTGTCGGAGGGGCAGTACTGAGGGAGTGCCGCACTGTCGGAGGGGCAGTACTGAGGGAGCACTGAACAGGATGTTGTGCCTTGTACATGTGGTTGCAGCCGAGCGTGGGGACGGGTGCAAGGTCGCGGGTCCCCCCTCCCACCATTGCTCACTGTTTGCTCTCTCTCCCCCCGCCGGCCCCTCAGGGTATCAAAGCCAACATGAAGCGACTGTACAACCTGGTGACTGAGCAGCAGTTCAGCCGTTGCTCCAAGCCCAAGAAATACAAGAAGCTGCTCTTCGCCATGTGCTTCTTCCACAGCGTCCTCCTGGAGCGCAAGAAGTTCCTGCAGCTGGGCTGGAATATCGTCTACGGCTTCAACGACTCCGACTTCGAGGTGGGCATCCTCACCGGGGGTGGGGCGCCTCGACACTGTCCCATCAAACACTCCCAGGGCAGGTACAGGGGGTTAGATACAGAGTAAAGCTCCCTCTACACTGTCCCATCAAACACTCCCAGGGCAGGTACAGCACGGGGGTTAGATACAGAGTAAAGCTCCCTCTACACTGTCCCATCAAACACTCCCAGGAAAGGTACAGGGGGTTAGATACAGAGTAAAGCTCCCTCTACACTGTCCCATCAAACACTCCCAGGGCAGGTACAGGGGGTTAGATACAGAGTAAAGCTCCCTCTACACTGTCCCATCACACACTCCCAGGGCAGGTACAGGGGGTTAGATACAGAGTAAAGCTCCCTCTACACTGTCCCATCAAACACTCCCAGGGCAGGTACAGGGGGTTAGATACAGAGTAAAGCTCCCTCTACACTGTCCCATCAAACACTCCCAGGGCAGGTACAGGGGGTTAGATACAGAGTAAAGCTCCCTCTACACTGTCCCATCACACACTCCCAGGGCAGGTACAGGGGGTTAGATACAGAGTAAAGCTCCCTCTACACTGTCCCATCAAACACTCCCAGGGCAGGTACAGGGGGTTAGATACAGAGTAAAGCTCCCTTTACACTGTCCCATCAAACACTCCCAGGGCAGGTACAGCACGGGGTTAGATACAGAGTAAAGCTCCCTCTACACTGTCCCATCAAACACTCCCAGGGCAGGTACAGGGGGTTAGATACAGAGTAAGGCTCCCTCTACACTGTCCCATCAAACACTCCCAGGGCAGGTACAGGGGGTTAGATACAGAGTAAAGCTCCCTCTACACTGTCCCATCAAACACTCCCAGGGCAGGTACAGGGGGTTAGATACAGAGTAAAGCTCCCTCTACACTGTCCCATCAAACACTCCCAGGGCAGGTACAGGGGGTTAGATACAGAGTAAAGCTCCCTCTACACTGTCCCATCAAACTCTCCCGGTGACCAGCACCGACCTCCCTCACTTCATGAGCACAAAGTTTAGAAGTTAATTTTGAGTATAATTGTAAATCTCAGTGACGCTGTCTGGTCTGCAGGTGTCTGAAAATCTGCTCAGCATTTACCTGGATGAATACGATGTGACTCCCTGGGACGCTCTCAAGTACCTGATTGCCGGGGTGAATTACGGAGGACACGTGACTGATGACTGGGACCGCCGTCTGCTCATCACCTACATCAACGATTACTTCTGTGACCGAGCCGTCGCCAGCCCCTACTTCAAGTAATCCTCACTTTCAGTTTGCTAAATGCTGATGCTGCAATCGATCCAACCAACTGAGGCTCAGCCACCTTGTGCTGAATAAGGCCCAATACACAACGGCCCTTCAGAGGAAGGGCTCGAGTGAATTCAACATACCCTCCTTTACAATCTGAGCAGAAATAACTGAAGTGTCGTCCCACTTGACACAGACCAGAAGTATTCTCCTCCCTCGGGCTCCGACACTCACCAGCCTTTCCACAGAGGGACTCCTACAAAAGCCACTCTCAGCAACGTTGCAACACCCCGCACGATGACGGGACGGGGGTCTGTGTCTGTGACTCCCCCGCCTGGTGACGGGACGGGGGTCTGTGTCTGTGACTCCCCCGCACGGTGACGGGACGGGGGTCTGTGTCTGTGATTCCCCCGCCTGGTGACGGGACGGGGGTCTGTGTCTGTGATTCCCCCGCACGGTGACGGGACACGGGTCTGTGTCTGTGACTCCCCCGCACGGTGACGGGACGGGGGTCTGTGTCTGTGATTCCCCCGCACGGTGACGGGACAGGGGTCTGTGTCTGTGATTCCCCCGCACGGTGACGGGACACGGGGGTCTGTGTCTGTGATTCCCCCGCACGGTGACGGGACGGGGGTCTGTGTCTGTGATTCCCCCGCACGGTGACGGGACGTGGGTCTGTGTCTGTGATTCCCCCGCACGGTGACGGGACGTGGGTCTGTGTCTGTGATTCCCCCGCACGGTGACGGGACAGGGGTCTGTGTCTGTGATTCCCCGGCACGGTGACGGGACACAGGTCTATGTCTGTGATTCCCCCGCACGTGAGGGGACGGGGGTCTGTGTCTGTGATTCCCCGCACGGTGACGGGACACGGGTCTGTGTGTGTGATTCCCCCGCACGGTGATGGGACGCAGGTCTGTGATACTAGCTTTGGAGGGGGTACAGAGACGATTCACCAGCCTGATTCCGGAGATGAGGGGGTTATCTTATGATGATAGATTGAGTAGACTGGGTCTTTACTCGTTGGCGTTCAGAAGGATGAGGGGTGATCTTATAGAAACATTTAAAATAATGAAAGGGATAGACAAGATAGAGGCAGAGAGGTTGTTTCCACTGGTCGGGGAGACTAGAACTAGAGGGCACAGCCTCAAAATACGGGGGAGCCAATTTAAAACCGAGTTGAGAAGGAATTTCTTCTCCCAGAGGGTTGTGAATCTGTGGAATTCTCTGCCCAAGGAAGCAGTTGAGGCTAGCTCATTGAATGTATTCAAATCACAGATAGATAGATTTTTAACCAATAAGGGAATTAAGGGTTACGGGGAGAGGGCGGGTAAGTGGAGCTGAGTCCACGGCCAGATCAGCCATGATCTTATTGAATGGCGGAGCAGGCTCGAGGGGCTAGATGGCCTACTCCTGTTCCTAATTCTTATGTTCTTATGATTCCCCGCACAGTGATGGGACGGGGGTTTCCTAATCCTCCACCACCCTAATGTCCCGTTGATGTTGTATGACGATATACTAACTCTCCCTGGCCTGCCATCGAACTGTATTATGATCCCTTGTCCCTGCTTGACAGATAATGGCCCTCGTGTGATCTAAACTTACATGTGTTCTGTTCCCACCACGCTGCCTTATTTAAACCATTTATAACATTTTCTGTGTTAAGACCGCCCTGCCCCGCCTGCATTTAACCGTTATTCCCGCCTGTAATGATTGAGTTTAAACACAGACGGCTTGTGTTGTTTCAGACTCTCGGTCCTAGACAACTATTACATCCCCAAAGACGGTGACCTTGACTCGTACAAGGAGTACATCAGCATGCTGCCCGCCATGGAGCACCCCGAGGCGTTTGGCCAGCACTCCAACGCTGACGTGGCCAGCGAGATCGCCGAGGCCCGCAGACTCTTCGAGACCCTGCTGTCGCTGCAGCCGCAGATCACCACGGCCGTGGGCATGGGGCTGAGCCGGGAGGATAAGGTAACCCGCCGTCGCCCCCGGGGCTGCGTGGGGGGGGCAGCTCTGTGCCAATAACCCATTCCCCCAATCCCCCGTCTACCCCCCCCCCCCCCAACACCGGGGCGCAGGGAGGCTGCCCGCTCTCTGCCAATCCCCTGTCCGCCCCCACTCACCCCTCGCTCCCCCCACTGTCCCCCCACTCACCCCTCATTCACTGCGTTCCCCCCCCCCCCTCTCCCGGTGCCACCCCCCCCCTCCCAGTCCCCGCTCTCTCCCAGCGCCCCCCTCTCTCCCAGCGCCCCCCTCTCTCCCAGCGCCCCCCCCCTCCCAGCGCCCCCCTCTCTCCCAGCGCCCCCCCTCCCTCTCCCAGAGCCCCCTCCTCTCTCCCAGCGCCCCCCCTCTCTCTCCCAGCATCCCCCCTCCCAACGGCCCCCCCTCTCCCAGCACCCCCTCCCTCTCCCGGTGCCCCCCCATCTCCCGGCCCCACTGCCCTCGCATTACTCACCAGTCCCCTCGCACGGAGCTCCCGGCCCGACAGTAAGGTCCCTATCTCACCACGGCAGGTACTGGAGCTGTCGGGCGACGTGCTGCAGAAGACGCCCGTAGACCTGGACTATGAAGGGACACGGCTGATGCTGCAGGGCGACAAGTCCCCACTCAACGTGGTGCTGCTCCAGGAGATCCAGCGCTACAACATTCTCCTCGGCACCATCAGGTCAGGTTAATGCTCCGCCTTTGGTCATTTTACCTCACTCCCCCCGCGCTGTGTCCTCAATACTGCCTTGTGTACAATCGCAGCTGAAATACTGGTGCCCGTCGTGGCACTCTCATCATCAAACACTCCCAGGGCAGGTACAGGGGGTTAGATACAGAGTAAAGCTCCCTCTACACTGTCCCATCAAACACTCCCAGGGCAGGTACAGGGGGTTAGATACAGAGTAAAGCTCTCTCTACACTGTCCCATCAAACACTCCCAGGGCAGGTACAGCACGGGGTTAGATACAGAGTAAAGCTCCCTCTACACTGTCCCATCAAACACTCCCAGGGCAGGTACAGCATGGGGTTAGATACAGAGTAAAGCTCTCTCTACACTGTCCCATCAAACACTCCCAGGGCAGGTATAGCACGGGTTAGATACAGAGTAAAGCTCCCTCTACACTGTCCCATCAAACACTCCCAGGGCAGGTACAGGGGGTTAGATACAGAGTAAAGCTCCCTCTCGTCCTCCTCTGCTGAAGGTGTTGACTCAGTGTTAGGTGTGATTGCCGGGCACTGACTGCCTCCCTGGACCTGAGCCAAATGGTCAGTGTGTGATTGTTGACTGGCTATTCAACCATGGGGTGTTTCACATGTGCTCCCATCCCTATCGCCACCCACCATCCGCTTCCCACTCCTCTCCAGCAGTGCTTCTCTCATTAAATAAATGATCGGATTCCTCCAGTTGGCTGTGTTGTTCCCTATGCCGCCTGCCTTTCCCAGTTGTAACTTTTCCTGCTCCGTTGTCCTCGTGTTGCTCTGGTGTTGCGCCCACTATGTAACCGGCCACGTTTCTCCCTCCCCCAGGATGTCCCTCACTGAACTAAAGATGGCCATCCAAGGCCTGGTCGTCATGTCCACCGACCTGGAGGAGATATTCAACTGTATCCATGACGCTCGCGTTCCGTCTCTGTGGGAAATGGTAAGGGAGCTCTGAGCGGCCCGGGGCCCAGGGGAGGGACAATGGGAACGGGCTTTGATTACCCCTGTCCCCGCTGGGCATCCTTCCACAGGCAAGCACTACCTCGCAACAATTCCTTTCCTTATCTGAGAAAGGATATACTTGCTTTAGAGGGATTGCAACAAAGGTTCACCAGACTGATCCCTGGGATGAGAGAGCTGTCCTACGAGAAGACAATGAGTAGATTGGGCCTATACTCTCTATAGAGTTTAGAAGAATGAGAGGTGATCTCATTGAAACATACAAGATTCTGAGGGGGATTTGACAGGGTAGATGCAGGGAGGATGTTTCCCCCGAGCTGGGGAGTCTAGAACCAGGAGTCACAGTCTCAGGATAAGGGGTTGGCCATTTAGGACTGAGATGAGGAGGAATTTCTTCACTCAGTGGGTGGTGAATCTTTGGAATTCTCTGCCCCAGAGAACTGTGAAGGTTCAGTCGTTGAGTATATTCGAGGTTGAGATCGATAGATTTTTGGATATTAAGGGAATCGAGGGATCGGGCGGGAAAGTGGAGTTGAGGTCGAAGATCAGCCGTGATCTCATTGGATGGCGGAGCAGGCTCGAGGGGCCGAATGGTGCTTATGATGTGATGTGACCAGACATGACCCTGCACTGGGGGTACCATTGTGCGGGAGGGTAGCGAGCTGAGCACATTACCTTTCTCTCCCTTCCCCCACGTCCATGCGTTTCCCGGCCGGAGCCAACATTTGTCGATCCCCGTTGCCCCAAACCTCTCCCAGGCCCGTCGGTCAGAGAATTCCCCGAGTGCAGGGAGCTTGACTCTCCGAGGCACCTGGCTGACAGTGTGGGCGGGACCATGCAAAGGAGTTAGCACCTTGTATCATAGTTTGACACCGAGCCACACTAGAAAGAAGTCCCAAAGTGCTTTACAGCCAATGAAGTACTTTTGGAGTGTATTCACTGTTGTAATGTGGGAAATATAAGGAGCTATTAGGACAGGTGACCAAAAGCTTGGTCAAAGAGGTCAGTTTTAAGGAGCGTGTTGAAGGAGGAAAGGTAGAGAGGTGGAGAGGTTTAGGGAGGGAGTTCCGGAGCTTGGGGCCCAGGCAAAAGAAGGCACGGCCACCGATGGTGGATCGATTATAATCAGGGATGCTCAGGAGGGCAGAATTAGAGGAGCGCAGATATCTCGGGGGTTGTGGGGCTGGAGAAGGTTACAGAGATAGGGAGGGGCGAGGGCCATGGAGGGATTTGTAAACTAGGATGAGAATTTTGAAATCGAGGCGTTGCTTAACCGGGAGCCAATGTAGGTCAGCGAGCACAGGGGGACTCAGTGCGAGTTAGGACACGGAGCAGCGAGCACAGGGGGAGTTGGGTGAGCGGGACTCGGTGCGAGTTAGGACACGGGGCAGTGAGCACAGGGGATGATGGGTGAGCGGAACTCGGTGCGAGTTAGGTCACAGGGCAGCGAGCACAGAGGGTGATGGGTGAGCGGAACTCGGTGCGAGTTAGGACACGGGGCAGTGAGCACAGGGGATGATGGGTGAGCAGGACTCAGTGCGAGTTAGGTCACAGGGCAGCGAGCACAGGGGGTGATGGGTGAGAGGGACTCGGTGCGAGTTAGGACACGGGGCAGCGAGCACAGGAGGTGATGGGTGAGCGGGACTCGGTGCGAGTTAGGACACGGGGCAGCGAGCACAGGGGGTGATGGGTGAGCGGGACCTGGTGCGAGTTAGGACACGGGGCAGCCGAGTTTTGGATCTAGTTTATGTTGGGTAGAATTTAAGGACCGTCTTAAAGGAGGAGAGAGCGACGGAGAGGTTTAGGGAAGGAGGTCCAGAGCTTGGGGCCCAGGCAGCTGAAGGCACGGCCACCGATGGTGTGGTGTGGCGCAGGGCATGAATAGGAGAGATGGAGCGTAGAAGCTAGAAGCTGGTAAGGCAGCTTGAGCTGTCTGACATACGGAGGGGAAATGCGATGGAGAGATTTGAACATGAGGATGCGAATGTTACATTTGTGGGGTGTGACCCAGGAGTCAGTGTACGTCATGGAGAAGGGGCCAGGGGGACTTGGTGAGGGATTGGATTGGGGCAGCAGGGTGTTGGATGGGATTGAAGGACAAGGTGTGTCAGGATTGCTGGGCATAATGGCCTTTTCCCAGATATTCCTAATCAGTCACCATGTTTCCGTCAAAGAATCACAGAAATTTACAGCACGGATGGAGGCCATTTCGGCCCATCGTGTCCGCACCAGCCTACTCCCACTTTCCAGCTCTGGGTCCGTAGCCCTGTAGGTTACGGCACTTCAGGGGCACATCCAGGTACTTTTTAAATGTGGTGAGGGTTTCTGCCTCTACCACCCTTTCAGGCAGTGAGTTCCAGACCCCCACCACCCTCTGGGTGAAGACATTTCCCCTCAAATCCCCCTCTAAACCTCCCCCCAATTACTTTAAATCTATGCCCCCTGGTTGTTGACCCCTCTGCCAAGGGAAACAGGTCCGTCCTATCCACTCTATCCAAGCCCCTCATCATTTTATACACCTCAATCAGGTCTCCCCTCAGCCTCCTCTGTTCCAAAGTAAAACAGACCCAGCATCTCCAATCTTTCCTCATAGTCAAAACTCTCCAGTTCAGGCAACATTCTGGTAAATCTCCTCTGTACCCTCTCCAGTGCAATCACATCCTTCCTGTAATGTGGTGACCAGAACTGCACGCAGTACTCCAGCTGTGGTCTAACCAGTGTTTTATACAGTTCAAGCATAATCTCCCTGCTCTTGTATTCTATGCCTCGGCTAATAAAGGCAAGTATCCCGTGTGCCTTCTTAACCACCTTATCTACCCGGCCTGCTACCTTCAGGGATCTGTGGACCTGCACTCCCAGGTCCCTCTGTTCCTCTACACTTCTCAGTGTCCTACCATTTATTGTGTATTCCTTTGCCGTCCTTGGGCACTGTAGAATTTAACGTATTTGTGTTGTGTTCCTCAGTCCCCGCTCCCCCTCGAACGCTCGGCATTACCTTCGCTTGTGTCGTTACCCTTGTAATAAGGTTCACCATCTCTCTTCCCTCAGGCCTTCCCATCAACCAAGCTCCTCGGGGCCTGGACCCGGGACCTGGTGCACAGAATCGACCAATTTGCCAAGTGGGCAGAGACCACGCACCCACCGATCATCTACTGGATCTCGGGGTTCACCTTCCCCACCGGGTTCCTCACCGCGGTCTTACAGATAGCAGCCCGCAAGAACACAGTAAGAATATCTCGCCCGCGCCTGGCAAAACCGGGCCAGGCTCAGCACGTGCCGCGCCTCTCGCAGTCTGCCACTCAGACCGGCAATATCCGGCAAACATCACAAAAATCCAGCCCCATCAAAGACAGGAAGGTTCTTCCTGGGCACTGCTCTGGGTAAAAGATGTACCCAGACCAGGGGGTTCCAGCTTCCAGCCCCAGTGTGTGCTCGGTTAGTTGGAGCACTGCACTTTGGGAAGGATGCTGTAATGTATGCCTCTGTGGGTATGCTCACAGGTTTGTAGGGCTGTTGCACGACTCCCAGACTGCCTGCAATTTCTGCGGTCTGGAGGAGTCCGTGTTCCACGTGTATGTGCAGTGTGTGAGGCAGCAGCCCCTCTTCCAATATCTGAAGGAGCAGCTCCTCAAATTCTGGCTGCACTTCAGTCCCACACTCCTGATCTTTGGGCACCTGGTGCAGAGGGGAGCGGGCAGGTCCGAAGGCCTCCTCGGCCAAGGGGGCCATCAGCCGGTCCAGGCAGCGGGGGGTCGTTCAGCCCGACTGCCTGCCTCTCTTCCGCGGTTACATCCGAGCCAGGTATCCCTGGAGATGGAGCACACGGTGTCCACCGGTACGCTCGCGGCCTTCCGCGAGAGGTGGGCGCCGGAGGGACTGGAGTGCATCATCACCCCTGGCAACAGAATTTTAATTTGATTGGCAACATTCCCAGTTGATTTGGAAATGTGTGGGTTCTAGTGCCCTTATCAAAAGGGGCACTCGATTTAAAGTTATATCTAAAATAGTTGTAGAGCTGTTGAGTTGGGAGCGGCTTAGCCAGTCACGTGATGTTCACAAGACTCAATAAAACCCCGGCTAGTTGGGTTCGGGGGATCCACGATGGGGCAGGCGGTTGTGAGCCCGATGGATGAGCTGGTAATGTGTCGTGTGATTGTTAAACCTTTGCTAATAAACCAACTAGTTCTTAAGCAAAGAACCCATGAAGCAAATACAGTATAGATGTCACGGCCTTGGCGAGGGGGCGGAGGAGATTGATCCCAGGGATGAGGGACGACAGTGAGGTGGAGAGACTGGAGAAGCTGGGGTTGTTCTTCTTGGAGCAGAGAAGGTTAAGGGGAGATTTGATCGAGGTGTTCGGAATCACGAGGGGTTTTGATGGAGTAAATAAGGAGAGACTGTTCCCGGGGCAGGAGGGTCGGTAACCAGAGGGACACAGATTGACGATAATCGGCGATGGAACCAGAGGGGGGAGATGGGGAGAATGTTTTTATGCAGCGAGTTGTTGTGATCGGGAACGCGCTGCCTGAAAGGGCGGTGGGAGCAGATTCAATAGTAACTTTCAAACCGGGAATTGGATAAATACTTGACGGGGAAACATTCACCGTCTGTGGGGAAAGAGCGGGGGGAGTGGGACTGATGGGATCGCTCGCTCACAGAGCCGGCACAGGCTCGATGAGCCCAATGGCCTCCTCCCGTGCGGTGCGATTCTGTGATCTATTAATCAACTTAATTTAAAATATAAAATAACTCTTCTCATCGCTCCCCCCATCCCCAGATCTCGGTGGACTCGCTATCCTGGGACTTTATTGTTTCGGTGGTTGATGATAATAACCTGCTGGAGCCACCCAAGGTTGGTCCAACACTTCCTTACACACAGCGCCGCGATACCCTGAACCTTGATGTAACTGTACAGAGGAAGGACCTTGCATTTCTACAGCCCCTTTTACGTCCATGTCCCAAAGCGCTTTATGCCCAATGAAGCACTTTATCTGCCGTGCAGTCACTGTTGTAATGTGGGAATCGCAGCAGCCAATTTGCGCACAGCAAGCTCCCACACACAGCCAATGGGATGTTTTAGGTGGTGCTGAGTGAGGGACAAATGTTGGATCAGGTCGCTCTCCCACGGGGATACCGAACAGACACCAAAACAGACAGTGCGGCGCTCCCTCAGTACTGCCCCTCCGACAGTGCGGCGCTCCCTCAGTACCGCCCCTCCGACAGTGCGGCGCTCCCTCAGTACTGTCCCTCCGACAGTGCGGCGCTCCCTCAGTACCACCCCTCCGACAGTGCAGCGCTCCCTCAGTACCGCCCCTCCGACAGTGCGGTGCTCCCTCAGTACTGCCCCTCCGACAGTGCGGCGCTCCCTCAGTACTGTCCCTCCGACAGTGTGGAGCTCCCTCAGTACTGCCCCTCCGACAGTGTGGAGCTCCCTCAGTACTGCCCCTCCGACAGTGCGGCGCTCCCTCAGTACTGTCCCTCCGACAGTGTGGAGCTCCCTCAGTACTGCCCCTCCGACAGTGCGGCGCTCCCTCAGTACTGCCCCTCTGACAGTGCGGCGCTCCCTCAGTACTGCCCCTCCGACAGTGCGGCGCTCCCTCAGTACTGCCCCTCTGACAGTGCGGCACTCCCTCAGTACTGCCCCTCCGACAGTGCGGCGCTCCCTCAGTACTGCCCCTCTGACAGTGCGGCGCTCCCTCAGCCCTGCCCCTCTGACAGTGCGGCACTCCCTCAGTACCGCCCCTCTGACAGTGTGGAGCTCCCTCAGGCACTCAATGCAGAATGGCTTTAAGCAGGAGATGAAGTGTTGCCTCGTTGTTTGGGAGCAATTTAACCAAATGACCATTGTTCGAGTGTGAGAATGCAGGTTAGTTAGTCAACCTCAGCACATCACACCACGGGGCCCACTCCTGTCCTACACACGCGCCCCCCCCCGCCCCACACACAGACACTGCCCCCCCCCTCCCCCCCCCAACACCCCACGTTGTCAGGTGGTGCTCCGGATGCACCGCCGAGTACTGACCCATAACTTGTCTGTCCCTCAGGACGGTGTGTTTGTGAAAGGGATGTACCTGGAGGGGGCCGGCTGGGACAAGAGGAACGCTTGCCTGGTGGAAGCTGAACCCATGCAACTGGTCTGCCCCATGCCCACCATCCACTTCAAGCCCGTGGAGAATAAGAAGAAGTCTGGCAAAGGTATGGACTCCACGGGGGAGAGAAAGGAGGAAGGAGGAAGGAGGAGGGGGAAAGGAAAGGAAAGGGAAGGGAGGGGGGGAGAAGGGAGGAGGGGAGGGGAGGGGGGAGGAGGAGGAGAGGGAGGGGAGGGGAGGAAAGGAAGGGGAAGGGAGGGGAGGGGGGGGGAGGAAAGGAAGGGAGGGGGGGGGGGAGGAAAGGAAGAGGGGGGGGGAGGAGGAGTCCCGAGGGGAGTCCCGGGGGGGGTCTCGGGCTGGGGGAAAGGGGAGGAGTGGGGGGACTGGGAGGGAGAGGGAATGGCAGAGCCCTGGGCTGGGGGAGGAGGAGCCCCAGGGGGGGTGGGGTGGGGGGAGGAGGAGGAGCCCCGGGGGGGGGGGAGGGGAGAGGGGAGAGGAGGAGCCCCGGGGTAGGGGGAGGAGGAGGAGGAGGAGGAGGAGGAGCCCCGGGCCGATGGAGGGGTGGACCCCCGGGCGGGGTGGGATGAGGGTGAGGGAAGGAGGAGCCCCGCCGGGTATGGGGGACATGTGTACAGTGCGGGGATGGTTAACCATGTTGCTCCCATTCCCCGCAGGGATCTACTTGTGCCCCTGTTACTATTACTCACAGCGAGCTGGTACCTTTCGCCACTCCTCCTTCGTGGTGGGCATCGAGCTGAAGACCGGGGAGCGACCGCCCGATCACTGGGTCAAACGGGGCACCGCGCTGCTCCTCAGCCTCGACTATTAGCCCCTCCGCAAGGCCCGGGAGCGACTCCCCGAATAATAAAGATTTTAGAATATAGGAACGATGCTATAAATCCCAAAGAAATTTTAATTGTCATTATTGAAGAATCTAATCGGAAATTCCTGTTTGTCAAACGGTAATAATGCAACGCACCAGTGTTGCTCCTGTTGGCGCCCAGAAGCATTGTTTAATTAAATGCGAAGGCAATAAATATTTTTCAAAGGACGCATGGCGCACTGTATTTGATGTAGCATTCACGCCACACATGCCAGGCAATGACCATCTCGAGCGAGAGTCTAACCACCGCGCCTTGACATTCAACGGCATTCCCATCGCCCAATCCCCACCAACATCCTGGGGATCACCATTGACCAGAAACGTAACTGGACCAGCCACGTAAATACTGTGACTACAAGAGCGGGTCAGAGGCTGGGTATTCTACGAGTGTTTCACCTCCTGACTCCCCAAAGCCTTTCTACCATCTACAAGTCAGGAGTGTGATGGAACACTCCCCACTTGTCTGGATGAGTTGCAGCTCCAACAACACTCGAGAAGCTCGACACCATCCAGGACAAAGCAGCCCGCTTGATCGACACGCTACCCACCACCTTCAACACTCACTCCCTCCACCACCGGCGCCCCCTGGCTGCAGTGTGTACCATCGACAAGATGCACTGCAGCAACTCGCCAAGGCTTCTTCGGCAGCACCTCCCAAACCCGCCACCTCTACCACCTAGAAGGACAAGGGCAGCAGGCGCATGGGAACACCACCACCTCCACGTTCCCCTCCCAGTCACACACCATCCCGACTTGGAAATATATCGGCCGTTCCTTCATCGAGGCTGGGTCACAATCCTGGAACTCCCTCCCTAACAGCACTGTGGGAGCACCTTCATCACACGGACTGCAGCGGTTCAAGAAGGCAGCTCACCACCACCTTCTCAAGGGGCAATTAGGGATGACAAGGCAGGTACAGCACGGGGTTAGATACAGAGTAAAGCTCCCTCCACACTGTCCCATCAAACACTCCCAGGGCAGGTACAGGGAGTTAGATACAGAGTAAAGCTCCCTCTACACTGTCCCATCAAACACTCCCAGGGCAGGTACAGCACGGGGGTTAGATACAGAGTAAAGCTCCCTCTACACTGTCCCATCAAACACTCCCAGGGCAGGTACAGGGAGTTAGATACAGAGTAAAGCTCCCTCTACACTGTCCCATCAAACACTCCCAGGGCAGGTACAGGGGGTTAGATACAGAGTAAAGCTCCCTCTACACTGTCCCATCAAACACTCCCAGGGCAGGTACAGGGGGTTAGATACAGAGTAAAGCTCCCTCTACACTGTCCCATCAAACACTCCCAGGGCAGGTACAGCACGGGGTTAGATACAGAGTAAAGGTCACTCCTTAATCATCAACCAAACCGACTATTCTGTTTTTCTAATAATTACAAGAACAAAGAACTTGATTGTAAAAGAGACGAGGGACTTTGAGAAACATTTAAAATAAAACTTTTATAACTTTTTTCATCCACTTACAATGCATCCAGTCCATCATGACATCACAGGTGGTAATGGCCACAGTTTATTCAAGGAGGAATTGATGACATTACTTTCGCAAACCACACATGCCCAAATCTAGCCTGACATTGGACCAACTAGGTACTGGGTCAGCATTGGCAGGGCGGGGGCAGATGGCAAGCGGAGGGAGAGTTGGGGGGAGGTTTGGATTGAGCCCCGCGTGCATTCTTTGGAACCCGTCAAACCGTTTCGCGGAACCCTTTCCGAGCAGCCCCTCGCGGGTCTGATGCTCGTAGACTCGTTCCTGTGGGTGCACTCACAGATTGGGGCCGTGCAGAGTGGGGGACGGGGGAGGGGGAGGAGTGCTTGCACCCCCCACAGTCTCCGCGCATTGTGCCATCAGTTGAAACGAGCTATCGCCGTGGGTTTAGCCGCAAGGTCTGCAGGAAGGACAGGGGTCTGCCTCGTGGTAGGTAGGTAGGTAGGAGGGGCTCGTCCGTGTGGCGGTGACAGACAAACTTTTTTTTTAGCTCAATAAGGACTGTGCCCCTTTGAGAAGGGGACAGTCCAGCACCTTGTTGGGGAGGGGTCAGATTCTCATGGACGGGACAATTCCGACAAGGAGACCCCCCCCCCCACCCAGGCCTCCCCATCCCACCCCAGCGAGAGCGACTGCGAGCGCAAAACATGGCAACCACTCAACCTTGGCCACACGACCCTGTCCCTCCGCAGCCAATCGCATGGAGCCAATCCTGGCAATCTGGCCAACCCCAGGCCCCAGGGTCAGGAGACCACACCCTCTCCCCTCTTTCCCCCCCCCTAAGAGGAACATCCCAAATTCCGTCCCTTCCCCCTTCGGAGAGACTCAAAGACAGAGAAAGTGCCTCTAATCTTTCTCTGGGCTCCCTCGATCCACGCATCACCAATTCCCGTCGTCGTTAATTAATTAACGAGACACGGAATTCCTGTTTTTGGAGGCTGTGTGTTGTGGGGAATTCGCTGAGACAGCTCTTGCTCTCAAATTTAAATTCCCCAGCTGCCGTGGTGGGATTTGAACCCATGTCTCTGGATCATTAGTCCTGGCCTCTGGATTAATAGCCCAGTAACATAACCACAATGTCCCAGCCTTCCTCTCCCTTCCGTTCCTTACCTTAAGCCCGGGAGCTCCTACGGTGAGGGGCGGCTTTGTGCGCGAGGTTCCGCGACTGAAAGACCCTTCACTTGGAGACCTTGAGATGACCATCACCTTTCCTCCCCCCCCCTCCCCCTCCCCCTCCCCTCTCTGGCTGAGGCGTGGGATGTGAGCCCGGCAGAACTAACCCGTTCAAACCCCCCACGTTACGTGGCCGGAAGCAGCTAGGGTTCCAATTTTAACCTCTTCCACTTAGCACACGCTGGGCCCCACCGTCGAGACCCGAGACCCGAGCGGGGAAATGGCAGCGGAGAATCACCGGAAATGGTACCCCGGACTCCCAGGGTTAAGAGAGTACACAAACTAGGGTTGTATTCTCTGGAATTTAGACGGTTAAGGGGCGATCTGATGGAAGTTTTCAGGATATTAAGAGGAACGGATAGGGTAGATGAAGAAATTATTTCTGCTGGTTGGGGATTCTAGGATGAGGGGACATAGTGTAAAGATTAGAGCCAGACCTTTCAGGAGTGAAATTTGGGAGGAGGGGATTGCGGGGCGCCCTGTTTGACGGTGGTAGGGAGGGGGGCGTTCCCCCCTCACCCCCCCCCCCCCCGAGAGGAAGTCCCAAAATAATGCACTCGACGTGCTCCGTGGGGCATGAGCTGGACGGAAGGAATCCGAGAGGGGCTCTGCGGCAGGAGGTGGGACGGGTATCGCTGCCCCCTATACCGGGCCCCGCCCCTTCATTAAAAGGGGGAGGGGCCAAGCTGCCGACTCTGCGGGCCCCGAGCTGGACCACCAGGGAGCGGAGCGCATGGCACAGTGCGGGGCTGCCAGATCGCGGCACGGATCCCGCGTTCCACGATGAAACAGGCCGCAATTCTTTAAAGCACCCCCCCCCCTCCTTCCTCCCCACCCTTTAAATTTTGCCCGGTACACGCCCCTTGAATCTGTCGCGGTCATCGCTGGAGGAGTACGGCGCTCCCGCTGACCACTGACCGCTGCACTCCCGCGGAGCTTCCCCGGGGGGGGCACTAATGAGAGGCACAAGCTGCCCCAATCCCTCCACCACAGTCTAAAAATCAGAGCCAGACCTTTCAGGAGTGAAATTAGGAAATGTTTCTACACACAGAGGATACTGGGGGTCAGTTGTTAATTTTAAATCGGAGATTGATAGAATTTTGTTAACCAAAGGTATAAAGGGATACGGGGCAAAGGCAGGTAAATGGAGTTTGGTCGCAGATCAACCATGATCTCATCGAAAGGCGGAACAGGCTCAAAGGGCCGAATGGGCCTCCTCCTGTTCCTATGTTGCTGGGGGGGGGGGGTGGGTGAACGGGGACAGGGCTCATAGTCAGGAGAGGCCCAGTAAGGGTAACGTTTGGGGCGGTGCCCAGGGGCGGGGTGGGAATTGGAGACCTCCGCTGCCGCCCTCGTTCCCCCCACCGCCGATCCCAGCGGGTAGGCCCAGCGAGCCCTCATCCCGTGGGACGCAGCCCGCTCGGAGGCTCCGTGCGAGTTTGCAGACCCCAAGATCTCGCCGGGAACAGGTGGGGACTAGGCCTCACCCCGCCCCCGCCCGCGGCATCGAAACCAGGCCTGAGTAAAGTGAAATCTAACCCTCACCCGCCCCCAAGGTGGGGGGTATCTCAGAAACATGTCAAGCCACCCTCAATGATAAAAGAGGTGACCTGTGACCTCTGGCCCTCTGGCCTAGGCGGGATTTGAAGCCTGGTTGCAGGAACCGAGAGGCCGGTTTGCACACTGATCACTCGCCCTCCCCCCCCCCCCCACATCCCACCCCCCCCCAACCCCAACCCCACCACCCCCCCAACCCCACCACATCTCCTCCTCCGCCAGAGAAGTCCATTAAACCTCGGAGAGAAAAATACCAAACGCCAGCTTACTACGGTTAAGCCTAAATTCCGCCCCTCTCCGCATCGCCCGTAAACCCTCCCCCAGGCCCACACCCAGCCAGAGAGCCCGGTCCCCCTGCACCCCGCCCGAGGTCAAAGTTCAGCACTCCCGCCACGTGTTTGACCCCTCAACCACCAAGACCTCCGCGTGCCCGGGTGTGTGTGTGTGTGTGTGTGTGTGGGGGGTGGGGTGAGGTGTGTGTGTGTGGGGGGTGGGGTGAGGTGTGTGTGTGTGTGTGTGGGGGGTGGGGTGAGGTGTGTGTGTGTGTGTGTGTGGTGGGGGGTGGGGTGAGGTGTGTGTGTGTGTGTGGGGGGGTGGGGTGAGGTGTGTGTGGGGGGGGGGGGTGAGGTGTGTGTGTGTGTGTGTGTGTGGGGGGTGGGGTGAGGTGTGTGTGTGTGTGTGGGGGGTGGGGTGAGGTGTGTGGGGGGTGGGGTGAGGTGTGTGTGTGTGGGGGGTGGGGTGAGGTGTGTGTGTGGGGGGGGTGGGGTGAGGTGTGTGTGTGTGTGTGGTGGGTGGGGTGAGGTGTGGGGGGTGGGGTGAGGTGTGTGTGTGTGTGGGGGGTGGGGTGAGGTGTGTGTGTGGGGGGGGTGGGGTGAGGTGTGTGGGGGGTGGGGTGAGGTGTGTGTGTGTGGGGGGTGGGGTGAGGTGTGTGGGGGGTGGGGTGAGGTGTGTGTGTGGGGGGGGTGGGGTGAGGGTGTGTGTGTGTGTGGGGGGGGTGGGGTGAGGTGTGTGTGTGTGTGGGGGGGGTGGGGTGAGGTGTGTGTGTGGTGGGGGGGGTGGGGGTGAGGTGTGTGTGTGTGGGGGGGGGGGGGGTGGGTTGGGTGTGTGTGTGTGTGTGGGGGGGTGGGGTGAGGTGTGTGTGTGTGTGGGGGGGGTGGGGGGGTGTGTGGGGGGGGGTGGGGTGAGGTGTGTGTGTGTGGGGGGTGGGGTGAGGTGTGTGTGTGGGGGGGGGTGGGGTGAGGTGTGTGTGTGTGTGTGGGGGGTGGGGTGAGGTGTGTGGGGGGTGGGGTGAGGTGTGTGTGTGGGGGGGGGTGGGGTGAGGTGTGTGTGTGGGGGGGGGTGGGGTGAGGTGTGTGTGTGTGGGGGGTGGGGTGTGTGTGTGTGTGGGGGGGGGGTGGGGTGAGGTGTGTGTGGGGGGGGGGGTGGGGTGAGGTGTGTGTGTGTGTGGGGGTGGGGGTGGGGGGTGGGGTGGTGTGTGTGTGGGGGGGTGGGGTGAGGTGTGTGTGTGTGGGGGGGGGGTGGGGTGAGGTGTGTGTGTGTGTGTGGGGGTGTGTGGGGGGGTGAGGGTGTGTGGTGTGTGGGGGGGGTGGGGTGAGGTGTGTGGGGGGTGGGGGTGAGGTGTGTGTGTGT
>NW_027252944.1:600000-767500 GCF_044704955.1 Pristiophorus japonicus
ACAGTTGGCTCGTTGGTCTAGGTGTATGATTCTCGCTTCGGGGTTATTGCTTGAAATTTGCGAGAGGTCCCGCGTTCAATTCCCAGACGAGCCCCCAGTTTATCCAAGAATTTTGAAATTGCATCATAATTTTGCAAAGAAGGACTTGCATTTCTGCAACACCCTTCAGGAACTCATGACGCCCCAAAGCGCTTTGCATCCGTTGAGTTCTGTTTGAAGTGTTCTCGTGTGGGGAATTATGTGCCCAAATCACCCCACACGAACCGCAACTCGTTGCGAAGGGGTTTGGTGGAAAAACTCAGCTGCCTCAGGGACTTGGACTTTCTATGAATGAGTTCTGCTTGTACCTGCGTTCAAGCTTGTAACATTAACTGTGCATCCATCTCACGGGAGCAGCGTGTAGCGGTTAGTGAGTAGGTGACCTGGTTGATGTGCGCCACTTTCAATCTTTTAAATTTCACCAAACAAAGAAACGGTGAATCCAACTGTCCCTGTAAGCGACGGATTGAAGGGATCGGTGCTCCAAACAGAGCTGGAACACACGCAGTGCAGGAATAGGGTCCGCAACAATAAACGTCAGAGTTATTAAGCAGACAATAATGAAACATATACTTAATAGTACTTACACCCAAACCTTGCGAATGTTAGCCGAAGAACTCAAACACGTTTCAGTTTTCAGCTCGGTGTACAAATTGATCAAACATTAATCGGATTCTAAACTATCTGTTCCAAATGCCACATTTTATATCTATTCCTTACCCCTGCTTCGTGGCAATTGAAACTTTTAATAGAATTACGTAACACAACTGCCCAACTTCTGATGGAAGGTCATTAACCTGAAACGTTAACTCTGTTTTTCTCTCCACAGATGCTGCCTGGCCTGCTCAGTATTTACTCTTTTTATTCTCCAAACTTATCATCAGAGTATCACTTCCCTTGTCATCTAACTACGCTCCTTCCTGATATGTAGCCTTGTCTTACAAACCAGGCTCCTTTCTGATGATGCAGACATTCATTGGAATTATAACTTCTTAACGATAACAATTATGTGAAGTATGTAACTATGTCATACTTGCCACCAGAGGGCGTGACTGTTGGAGTCCTAATGGTCACCTGCCCACACCTGCAGGGCCAGTATAAAAGGTTGGCTGCCATGTTGTTCAGGCACTCTGGAGTTGTAATAAAGAAGACTAAGATCACACTAAGTTTAGCTCACAGTACTCAGCCTCCTGGTGTTCTACTTTTCACAACAATTGGCGACGATTAACAGAATACAAACCTTCACACAACCATGGCTGCTGTTGGAATATGAGAGAGATTCATAGAGAGTGAAATAAATGAGGGCAGCAGGCGGATCTCTGCCTGACAACGGGGAAACAGGGAGACAGACCTTGGAGCAAAGGGATATGGATGAAGTCGGCAAAACTTGAGGCATCTGATTCAGGAGAGTCGCGGGGCGTGGAAATTCGGGAGTTTAATGACTTTGAAAGGAACATTTTTGTTTTGTGACGTTTTGTTCAGAGAATTGTTTGTGAAAGGAATGTTTTGCAGGTAGGGATGCAGCATTTAACCTTTTGCCTTAGCACTTGTTTCTGGGTGTCAGGATCACATTTCGTTTCAATGTTATTCTTCCAGAATTAATATTTCATTTGCTGTTTGACAATAAAAAGAACCTTGCTGCAAGGTCTGTCTCACTCTTTCCCCGGTGACAGGCAGAGATCTGCCTGCTGCCCTGATTTATTTCATGTGACAGGACACAAAAGTTCAAAATCAACCTGCAGGTGGCCACACACAGCACTGAATAGTAATGATGGGCGAGTGGTCTAAGGTGATGTGCTCCGGTCACTATAGATCGTGTTCGAATCGTATTGCAGTCATTTCTTATATTGAATCATTCGGCAGCACTCATTTGATTTGTCACCACCAACTCCTTAAAAGTGCGATTCAGCAGTCCACCTGCTCGCTTCTCATTTCCGTCTGATCTGGTGCTGAAATTTGTTCATTCTTTTGTAGAACGACAATTATTTATTTTGCCCTGAGCATGTGAGGAACTTTTCTCCCGATCTCATTGGGTTTAATTTTGATAATCTTGTGCTGAAAGTGGAGATGTTTCCGCAGTGTAACGGTTAACACCTTCTAGATTTTTGAGTTCATGCTCAACTCTCTCCTTGAGTGCATATGGTACGGAACGGGGCTTGTAGTAAACAAATCCAGCGTCCTTCTGTACCCTGACACTCGCCTTGAAGCCTTGGATCGGACTATCCGTTTCGCAGAAAACCTTTGGATACTTCTTGTAACCTCATCCGTTGATGAAAATCTCGCTTCCACACAGATAATCTGACTACAATCCAACTTCAGTGAGCTTAATCAATTTCTTCGTTGTAAGGCAGACTTGTCTCTTTTCACTACTATTCGAGGCAAGTTCTGAAATTAATCTTTATATTTCACCGATCGGTACAGCGATATGACCAACCACAGGAATTTACTCTCCCGAGTTGCCTCGCAGCTCTATCTTGGGTTTCTCCAGTTGGAAATCACGCAATTTGTCGCGGTACAGTGACTCCGGTATTACACTCACGGATGCACCCGTGTCAATTTCCATTGGTATCTTGAATCCAGCAATATCTATGTGGATTTTGATGCTTTCCGAATCACTGTCCTTTAAACTAGTGCTCCTGATGATGTGTAACTCTAACATCTCATCGTCCTGTTGTTGGTCTTCCATACTCTGTCGTCTCTTGGGATTTCTACTTATAGCTTTGAACGCTGGACTCATAGCTTTAAAAATAGGTTTACCCTTCAGTCGGCATGCCTTCGCAAGATGCCCAGTCTTTCTGTCGAAGAAACACTCTGCCTTCACGTGTGGAGAACTTTGAGCAATGTGTTGTCCCAGGCACCTACAGCATGACTTCGACGCTTTGGTAGAATTTCCAGTTTCTGAGGCTTTTGGCTCCCTTGTAATACCTTCAAATGCTCTGATAATGACTCCACAAGACAATGTGTCGTTCTTTAACTGGAGTGACCTGAGTCCTTTATTGATAACCACAGAGTGAGGATCACACCTGGTGGCCTGCCTTTTATACTAGGCCAGGCACACCTGTGCAGGTAAGCTACAATTCTCCCACTGCAGTGCCCACTGGTGGCACACCTTGTAATAGTACAAGCAGTAACCATGTCGAACACATGACAGTTGTCACTGTGGAACCGTTTCTCTCACTCAAAGTTAGACGCACTACCGTGGGCGCCACGAGGTCTAGGTTGGTAGCCATTGACATTCAGGTTCATATATAAATATATATAAATATATCGACATGCATCGTAACTGTTCCCTCGTGGTCGATGGGTTAAGATCCGGTGCACTAACCTGGTTCGACATGTATCGTAACTGTTCCCTGGTGGTCGAGGGGTTAAGACCCGGCGCACTAACCTGGTTTCAATCCTCGATCAATTCATCGCAGAAAAATAATTGAGATCTGTGAGACGATTACTAATTGCTGTAATCACCATGAATATCAATACTCTCTGTGATAGACCGAGATTACAGACTATCTGGCTTCTCCTGCACTTTGCCGGGCACGTGTTTGGGGTTTAATTTTGTAAACTGGGTGAGTTCGCTGATCGCGGGGAGACGGTAGGAGCCTGTGAGGCCCCACTGTGAGGATGTGGAAATGAACACGGTGGCTGGGTGATCCGTGACATTTCTGTAAAGGGCAGCGGAGGAGAAAGTTTGACATCTTTCAGTGTGGGACAGAAGTTGTTTCAGGTGAGCCAACACATTCCCGATCAGCACAGAGGGAGCTCACTGGTCAGCTCCTCGCTGTGGGGACTGTTGTACAAGAGGTTTCTGTAGTGTAGTGGTTATCACGTTTGCTTTACACGCGTAAAGTCCCTGGTTCAATCCCAGGCAGAAACAGTATGTTTAAACTTGCTGTGGATGAAAAATCAGAGGCGAGTTTCGTCTCCCTGCAAATGCTGCCTGACCTGCTGAGATTTCCAGCATTTGCTGTTTTTATTTGCTATTTATTCTCCTGGCAAAAGGGCTCCCTTATTCATTAATTGCTCTTTATTTCACCAATAAATAGATAACTTTGAGTGAGAGAAAACGGACCCATCGGGGTCCTTTTGCGTGTGAGGCCAACGTGATATCCGCTACACTGCAGCCCATCAAAGGGCGAGAAACAACTGAATATAAAGGATGAGCTGACAAATATCAGGGGCATTGCAGTCTGGTCAATGTCAAATCCTCCTTTCTTATTCAGCAGTGGCATGAACGGGAGTCAGACGCCACAAAATTTAATTAAAGACACAAATAAAAGTAACACTTGCAAATCTTTTCAGTGTAACATTATTTCTCTTTATTTGAAATGCTACTGCGTTGAATCTGAAAATACACACGGTGGGATTTTATCTTCACTACTGATTGTATTTTGTGTGCACGGTAGGAATAATCGGTGCTGATAAATTTGATAAAAGTTGCCCCAGATTCGTGGTGTCATCGGCAATGAACATTTTCAACCAGAAAGCTAAAATACAGTGCGTAAAATGGGTTAACATGCATAAGAACATAAGATCATGAGAAATAGGAGCAGGAGTGGGCCATACGGCCCCTCGAGTCTGCTCCACCATTTAATACAATCATGGCTGATCTGACAATGGACTCAGGTCCACTTCCCTGCCCGGTCCCCAAAGCACAGGTCAAATGATTGAAGTATGGAGTGTCCCTGAGTTAGCATTTGTTTGATTGTGTAAAGAAGGTGAGGCGTTAATTAATGAAGGTTTCCCGTGAAAGCAAGAGAAACGTTTTCGAACAAACCATCCGGTGACTGTCAGCTGAGCGCTGCTTTTGTGTGTTGGGAATGGGCGGGGATTTTAAAGCCCCTTGTATTGCAGAACCTTCATATAGACGAACATCTCCAACTCACTGTGTAGTCCTTGTGGTGCAACGGTAGTGTGTCTGACTCCAGATCAAAAGGTTGTGTGTTCAAAACATGTTGGGGTATTGCTCGTTTGGATATTGTTCTTCCAGAATTAATATTTCCTTTGCTGTTTGGCAATAACCAGACGCTTGCTCCAAGGTCTGTCTCACTGTTTCCCCGGTGTCAGGCAGAGATACGCCTGCTGCCTTCATTTATTTCATGTGACAGGACACAAAAGTTCAAAATCAACCTGCAGGTGGCCACACACAGCGCTGACTAGTCAGGATGGCCGGGCGGTCGAAGGTGCTGTGTTCAGGTCACTGTCTACTCTACACGTGTGTTCAGCTTGAATTCCAAATCTAACAATTATTATCATTAAACGGAACACATTTGTTTGACACCACGGCCAACTCCTTCAAAGTGGGATTCAGCAGTTCAGCTGCTCGTTTCACATTTCCGTCTGACCTGGTGCTGGAGTTTGTTAAAGAGAGTCAGTGCAGAAGATTCAACCTTTCAACTTATTTCTGAGCACCACCTTCTTGCCTGAGGCCAGAATGTCTCAAGCCGTGCATTCCTGATCCTAACCACTCGCTGCTAAATGGCCAGCTCCTGTTCCGATGTGCAAAGTCTGGGAAACACGAGATCAATTCCTACCACACTCACAGCCTTCCTAAATATAGCACCGTCATTCTATTCTCGTAAAACCAGCTCCTGAAGTATCGGCCAGCTGTGTAGGTTAAAGCTCTGGTTATGTTCCTCGCATTGTGTCAATTGCAGTGTTTCAGTAGTGTAGTGGTTGTCACATTCGTTTAACATGTGAAAAGTTCCCGCATCACAACCCCGCGTAAATATTTTGAACATTGATCAATAAAAGATTAGAGAAAATTAAATAATTAACATTAATGGTTCAATATTAACAAAGTTGGTGTTTGTTTCTGCTTAATGATTAAAAATAATAAACACCAGAAGTGGGATTTGGACCCTTGTCTTCAAGATAGATTTTGAACTGAACACAGCACCTTCGACCGCTCGGCCATCCTGACTACTCACTGCTGTGTGTGGCCACCTGCAGGTTGATTTTTAAATTTTGTGTCCTGTCACATGAAATAATTGAGGGCAGCAGGCGTATCTCTGCCTGACACCGGGGAAACAGAGAGACAGACCTTGGAGCAAGGGTCTGGTTATTGTCAAACAGCAAATGAAATATTAATTCTGGAAGAACAATATCCAAAAGAACAGTGACCACGACGTGATTTGAACACGCAACCTTCTGATCTGGAGTCAGACACACTACCGTTGCGCCACGAGGCCTACAAAATGAGCTGGAGATGTTCGTCTATATGAAGGTTCTGCAATACAAGGGGCTTTAAAATCCCCGCCCATTCCCACCAGGTATCGCAAGCAGCGCTCACCTGACAGTCACCGTATGCTTTTTTTCTGAACCTTTTGTCTTGCTTTCACGGGAAAGCATCATGAATTAACCCCTCACCTTCTTTTGCACAATCAAACAAATGCTAACTTAGGGACACTCCATACTTCAATCATTTGTCCTGTGTTTTGTGCAATGTATAGAATGACTCGACAGACTTGTTACTGTAAACTCACTCTCCAGTCAACCTGGTTCAACTTTACTTCTTCCCAAAGTGCCCACGTGACATCGTACTCGCTTTTATATACCAGAGCCCGCGCACACGCGCGCACAGCCCGATGACCTCAGACAGTGGCGCCCCCTGGTGTCTAGTGACCCCAAGCATCAATACATGACACTTTGCATGTGACTGTTAAATCATATCCCATTTTACTCACTGTATTTTAATGGGCGGGGATTTTAAAGTCCCTTGTATTGCAGAACCTTCATATAGACGAACATCCCTTAACTACTGTGTAAACCTCGTGGTTCAACGGTAGTGCGTCTGATTCTAGATCAAAGGGCTGCTTGTTCAAATCATGTCGGGGTCACTGTTCTTCTAGAATTGTTGTTTCACAATAACCAGACCCTTGTTGCAATGTCTAACTCACTGTTTAATAGTGGTAAGGTTGGGGACAGCATCAAACAAGGGATGTGTGCAGTGGTGGTACAGCAGTTATCATGGGTGACTTTAATCTACATATTGTTTGGGTTAACCACATGGTAGTAATGTGGTGGAGGAGGATTTCCTGGAGTGTATTTGGGATGGGTTTCTTGACCAATATGTTGAGGAACTAATAAGAGATCTGGCCATCCTTTTCTGGGTGATGTGTAATGAGAAGCGACTAATTAGCAATATTGTTCTGCGGGGCACCTTCGGGAAATGTAACATAATATGGTAGAATTCTTCATTCAGATGGAGAGTGTCACAGTTAATTCAGAAACTAGGGTCCTGAACTTAAGGAAAGGGAACTTTGACGGTCTGAGGTGTGAAATGGCAATTCTAGAATAGACTGGCCAAGGATACTAAAAGAGTTGACAGTGGATAGGCAATGGTAAACATTTAAAGATCACACGTGTGAACTTCAGCAATTATACATCCCGTCTGGAGTAAAAATAGAACGGAGAACGTTGCTCAACCGTGGCTAACAAGGGAAATTAAGGATAGTGTTAAAACCAAGGAAGAGGCACATAAATTGGCCAGGAAAAGCAGCAAACCTGAGGACTGGGAGTAATTTAGAATTCACCAGGGGAGGACCAAGGGTTTCATCAGGAGGGGAAGCTTGTTTGGAACATAAAAGCTTCTGTAAAAATGTGAAGAGAAAAAGATTAGTGAAGACAAACGTAGGTCCCTTGCAGTCGGATTCAGGTGAATTTACAATGGGGAACAAAGAAATGGCACACCAATAGAACAAATAATTCGGTTCTGTCTTCACGAAGGAAGACACGAATAATGTTCCGAATGTACTTGGGGACCGAGGGTCGAGTGAGAAGGATCAACTGAAGGATATCATTATTAGGCGGGAAATTGTGTTTGGCAAATTGATGGGATTGAAGGCTGATAAATCACCAGGGCCTGATAGTCTGCGTCCCAGAGTACTTAAGGAAGTGGCCCTAGAAATAGTGGATGCCATGGTGGTCATTTTCCAATATTCTATCGACTCGGGATCAGTTCCTATGGACTGGAGGGTAGCTAATGTAACACCACTTTTTAAAAAAGGAGGGAGAGAGAAAACGGGTAATTGTAGACCAGTTAGCCTGACATCAGCAGTGGGGAAAATGTTGGAATCAATTATTAAGATGAAACAGCAGAGCATTTGGAAAGCAGTGACAGCATCAGTCCAAGTCAGCATGGATTTATGAAAGGGAAATCATGCTTGACAAATCTTCTGCAATTTTTGAGGATGCAACTAGCAGAGTGGACAAGAGAGAACCAGTGGATGTGGTGTATTTGGACTTTCAGATGGCTTTTGACAAGGTCCCACACAAGAGATTGGTATGCAAAGTCAAAGCACATGGTATTGGGGGTAATGTACTGACGTGAATAGAGAACTGGTTGGCAGACGGGAAGCAGAGAGTCGGGATAAACGGGTCCTTTTCAGAATGGCAGGCAGTGACTTGTGGAGTGCCGCAGCGCTCAGTGCTGGGACCCCAGCTCATTACAATATAAATCAATGATTTGGATGAAGGACTTGAGTGTAATATCTCCAAGTTTGCAGATGACACTAAACTGGGTGGCGGTGTGAGCTGTGAGGAGGACGCTAAGAGGATGTAGGGTGACTTGGACAGGTTAGGTGAGTAGGCAAATGCATGGCAGATGCAGAATAATGTGGATAAATGTGAGGTTATCCATTTTGGGGGCAAAAACACTGGGGCAGAATATTATCTGAATGGCGGCAGATTAGGAAAAGGGGAGGTGCAACGAGACCTGCGTGTCATGGGTCATCAGTCATTGAAGGTTGGCATACAGGTGCAACAGGCAGTGAAGAAGGCAAATTGTATGTTGGCCTTCATAGCTCGGGTCTTTGAGTATAGTAGCAGGGAGTTCTTACTGCAGTTGTACAGGGTCTTAGTGAGGCCTCACCTGGATTATTGTGTTCTGTTTTGGTCTTCTAATTTGAGGAAGGACGTTATTGCTGTTGAGGGAGTGCAGGGAAGGTTCACCAGACTGATTCCCGGGATGGCTGGACTGTCATATGAGGAGAAACTGGATCAACTGGGCCTTTATTCACTGGAGCTTAGAACGATTAGAGGGTATCTCATGGAAACGTATAAGATTCTGACGGGACTGGACAGGGTAGAGGCGGGTAGATTGTTCCCGATGTTGGGGAATCCAGAACCAGGGGACCTAGTCATAGGATAAGCGGTAGGCCAATTAAGAAGGAGATGAGGAGAAACCTCTTCACTCAGAGAGTTGTTAACCTGTGGAATTCCCTGCAGAGGTGTATGGGGAACTTTGGCTGATATTTGGCCGGACCACAGCACACAAATATCAGCATTTGATGTTTTGCTAAATGTCTTGGTTCCTGCAACAAGGTGGCCGCACATGCGCCATGAACCGTCCAAGATGGCGGCCAGTGACCCCGCTGACCTGGGCCTGTCACCACGCGGCCATCCCAGGGCCTGTGGCCTGTGATTGGGGCCTGGGACCTAAAGCAGGTGTTTATGAGGCTCACCAGCCCACTTACTGCTCCAATTCCTGCCACGCACCGACAACCGACCGTCTCCTGTCCAATATCATCTGGGCTCAACCAATGTAACAAACAGGGTGGATAAAGGGGAACCAGTGGATGTGGTGTATTTGGACTTCCAGAAGGCATTGACAAGGTGCCACATAAAAGGTTACCGCACAAGATAAAAAAAAACATGGGTTTGGGGGTAGTATATTAGCATGGATAGAGGATTGGCTCACTAACAGAAAACAGAGATCGGTATAAATGGTTCATTCTCGGGTTGGAAATCAGTAACTAGTCGGGTGCCACAGGGATCAGTGCTGGGATCCCAACTATTTACAATCTACATTAACGACTTGGAAGAAAGGACCGCGTGTAATGTAGCCAAATTGTTGGGGTGGAAACTATGTTAAAGACTATGACTCAGACACCCATCTGCTCAAGTGGAAAACACCCAAGTTTATTATATGTATACAGAGACTCGGCCGAGTTGGAGATCAGTCTAAAAGCTCCGCAGCCTCTTGCCCCTGAACTCGCCCGGCCGTTCCATATTTAATCTCACAACCCACAAGCACGTGCGTCATTGTGGTTACAATGGAAGAAGAAAGACCTTTCACAATAAAGTACATGGGACCCTGAGTTCAGCGTTTAGGGCATTCGGTTCCTCCTTATCAGAGAGAAAACATGCATACATCTGTTTGCACTACAACCATACTTTGTCCAACTTCTTCTTTCCCCATGACTCAGAATCAGCAGACTTCATTTGACCATTTTAACTTCGCCAGAATGCATAAAGCGGGGTTTCTAAAAATTCCCACGACACTGATGATACAAAGATGGGAGGAAAAGCAATGTGTGATGAGGTCACAAAAAATCTGCAAAAGGAAATAGGAAGGCTTAGTGAGTGGGCATAAATTTGGCAGATGGAGTAAAATGTGGGAAAGTTTTAGGTCATGCACTTTGGCAGAACAAAAAATCAAAGAGCAAGTTATTATTTAAATGGAGAAAAATTGCAAAGTGCTACAGTACAGTGGGACCTGGGGGTACTTGTGCACGAAACAAAAGTTGAGTATGTAGGTACAGCAAGTGAACATGAAATCCAATGGAATCTTGGTCTCTATTGCAAAGGGGATGGAGTATAAAAGCAGGGAGGTCTTGCCACAGTCATACAAGTTATTAGTGTGGCCACACTTAGACTACTGCGTGCAGTTTTGGTTTCCACATTTATGAAAGGATATACTGGCTTTGGAGGCAGTTCAGAGAAGGTTTCTAAGTTGATTCCGGAGATGAGGTGTTGAATTATGAGGAACGTTTGAGGAGCTTGGGCCTCTACTCATTGGAATTCATAAGAATGAGAGGTGATCTTATCGAAACGTATAAGGTTTTGAAGCAGCTTGACAAGGTCGATGCAGAGACGATGTTTCCACTGATAGGGGAGACTTAAACTTGGGAGCATAATCTCAGAATAAGGGACCTCCCATTTAAAACTGAGATGAGGAAAACTTTCTTCTCCCAGAGCATCGTAAATCTGTGGAATTCACTGCCTC
The DNA here is from genome assembly GCF_044704955.1 of Pristiophorus japonicus. NCBI lineage: Eukaryota > Metazoa > Chordata > Chondrichthyes > Pristiophoridae > Pristiophorus > Pristiophorus japonicus. The sequence continues at coordinate 611,045 of NW_027252944.1, forward strand.
AGAGAGCTGCGGAAGCTGGGTCATTGAATAACTTTAAGAGATTGACAGTTTCTTAACCGATAATGGATTAAAGGGTTATGGGGAGTGGGCAGGGAGGTGGACCCGAGTCCTATTAAGCCATGATCCTATTAAATGGCGTAGCAGGCTCGATGGGCCGTGTGGCCTACTCGAGCTCCTATTTCTTATGTTCATATGTTACCCTCCCCTTCAGTGCTGACTCTGGCTGGATACAGTTCCGCTCACTGGTTTCCCCTCTCCTCCCCTGAAGGTGCTGACTCTGTCTGGGTTCAGTTCTACACTCAATGGTTCCCTTCCCCTGAAGGTGCTGACTCTGTCTGGGTTCAGTTCTACACTCACTGGTTCCCCTCCCCTGAAGGAGGGAGATATACACCGTATCTAACCAGTGTTGTACCTGCCTTTGGAATGTCTGGTGGACAGTGTTGAGGAAGCTTTCCTCGGTATCTAAGCAAGGCAAGAAAATCTTTCCTTCGATAAGGAGACCAAAACTGTGCACAGTACTCCAAGTGTGGTCTCACCAAAGCCCTGTACAATTGTAGAGTGAGATTTGAGAGGATTACCCTTTATCTAAATTAAGCTGTACCCGGCCCGAGGAGTGTTTATTTGGAAAGTGTAGAAGGAGCTTTACTTCGTATCTCACCAATGCACTACGTACCCTGGGAGTGTTTGATGCGACTGGGTAGAGGGAGCTTTCTTCTATCTAACGCGTGCTGTACCTGCCCTGGCTGTGTTTGATGGTACAATGCAGTTGGAGCTTTACTTTGTATCTGAGTCAAGATATAGGGGTCATTTTCCATTGGCAAACTAGCTCCAGCATTGTCATAGGCTCGGTGCTCAGTACTCAATCTATATTAATGACTTGGATGAAGGGACCGAGTGCAATCTCGAAAAGTTTGCTGATGATACAAAGATGGGTGGGAAAGAAACTTGTGAAGAGGACACAAAAATCTGTAAAGGGATACAGACATGCTAAGTGAGTGGGCAAAAAATTCGGCAGATGGAGTATAATGTGGGAAAATGTGAGGTTATCCAGTGGGGCAGAAAAAATAAAAAAAAAATTATAATTTAAATGGATAAAAATTGCAACGTGCTGCAATACAGTCGCAACTTGGGGTCCTTGTGCATTAAAACACAAAAAGTTAGTATGCAGGTACAGCAAGTAATCAGGAAAGCAAATGCAATCTTGGCCTTTATTGCAAGGTGGATAAAGTATAAAAGCAGGTAAGTCCTGCTACAACTGTACAGAATATTGGTGAGGGCACGCCTAGAGTACTGCATACAGTTTTGGTCTCTGTATTTAAGGAAGAATGTACTTGATTTGGAGGCTGTTCAGAGAAGGTTCACTAGGTTGATTCCAGAGATGAGGGGGTTGACTTATGAAGATAGGTTGAGTAGGTTGCGTCTATACCCATTGGAGTTCAGAACAATGAGAGATGATCTTATCAAAACATATAAGATAATGAAGGTGCTCGACAAGGTGAATGCAGAGAGGATATTTGCAACTATAGGGAAAACTAAAACTAGGGGACATAGTCTCAGAATAAGAGGCCGCCCATTTAAAACTGAGATTAGATGGAATTTCTTCTTTGAGGGTTGTAAATCTATGGAATGTCTGCCCCAGAGAGCTGTGGAGGCTGGGCAATTGAATATATTAAAGGAGGAGATCGATAGATTTTTGAGCAATAAGGGAATAAAGTGTCATGGGAAGCGGGCAGGGAAGTGGAGCTGAGCCCAAGATCAGATCAGCCATGATCTTATTAAATGGTGGAACAGGCTCGAGGGGCCAAGTGCCTACTCCTGCTCCTATATCTTATATTATGATCTACCCTGTGCTGTACCTGCCCTGGGATTGTTTTTTGGGATAGTGTAGAAAGAGCTTTACTCTGTATCTAACACGTGCTACCTGCCCTAGGATTATTTGTTGGGACAATGCAGAGGGAGAGATTACTCTGTATTTATCCCGTGCTGTACTTGCCCTGGGTGTGTTTGTTTGGACTGTGTAGATGGAGCATTATTCTGTATCTAACCAATGCTGTATCTACCCTGCAATGCTTTGGATAGTGTCGAGGGAGAAATACTCCATACCTAACCAGTGTTGTACATGCCCTTGGAATGCCTGGTGGGACACTGTTGAGGGAGTTTTATGCTGTATCTAATGCATGCGGTACCTGCCCTGGCAATGTCCGATGGAACAGTATAGAGGGAGATTTACTCAATATTTAAACCATGTTGGACCTGTTCTGGGAGTGTTTGATGCGGCAGAGTAGAGTGAGCTTTACTCTGTATCTATCCCGTGCTGCAGTTCCCTTGGGAGTGTTTGATGCGACAATGTAGAGGGAGATTTATTCTGTATCTGCCCTGGGAGTGTTTTATGGGTCAGTGTAGAGGGAACTTTATTCTGTATCTAACCAATGCAGTATATACTCTAGAATGCTTGAGACAGTGTAGAGGGAGATATACTCCTTATCTAACCTGTGTTCTACCTGCCCATGGAATGTCTGGTGGAACAATGTTGAGGGAGCTTTGCTCTATATCTAAGCAAGGCATGTATCCTTCCTTAGATAAGGCGACCAAAGATGTGCACAGTACTCCAGGTGTGGTCTCACCAAGGCCCTGTACAATTATTTAGTGAGGTTTGAGAGGGTAACCCTTTCACTAAATTATGCTGTACTTGCCCTTGGAGTGTTTATTTGGAAAGTGTGGAGGAAGCTTTACTCTGCATCTAACCAAAGCAGTACCTGCTCTGGGAGTGCTTAATGGGACAGTGTGGAGGGAGCTTTACTGTATATCTAACGAATGCTGTTCCTGCCCTGGGAGAGTTTTATGGGACAATGTAGAGGAACTTTACTCTGTATCTAACCTGTGCCGTTCCTGCCATGGGAATGTCCAGTGGGAAAATGTGTATTTAATCTGTGCTGTACCTGCCCTTTGAGTGTTTGATGGGACAGTGTTGTGGGAGAAATTACTCTGTATTGAACCTGTGCTGGAGCTCCCCTGTGAATTTTGTTGGGGACTGTTCAGAGGGAGATTTATGCTGGACCTAACCTGTTCTGTACCTGCCCTGATAGAGTTTGACGGGACAGTCTAGAGGGAGCTTTACTCTGTATCTGACACGTGCTTTACCTACCCTGGGACTATTTGATAGGACGGTGTAGAGGGAGCTTTACTCTGTATCTAACCTGTGTTGTATCTGGCTTGGGAGTGTTTGATGCGACAGTGTAGATGGAGCTTTACTCTGTAACTAACCCATGTGCAATTGCCCCGGGAGTGTTCTGGATATTGTAGACTGAGATTTACTCTGTATCAACCATGGTAGTGTTTGGGACAGGATGGAGTGAGATTTAATCTGTCTCTAACCCGTGCAGTACCGGTAGTCTGGACATGCAATAGTAGGGAAAATGCTAAAATCTATTATTAAGCACGTAGTAACAGGGCACTTCAGAACGAATAACAGGATTGGGCAGAATTAACACGGATTTATGAAAGGTAAATTGTTCTTGACAAATCTGTAGTGTTTTTTCAGGTAACTAGCAGGATAGATAAGGGGGAACAACTGGATGTGGTGTATTTATATATACAGAAGGAATTCGATGAGGTGCCACTCAAGAGATTATTGAATAAATTTAAATCTCATGGGATTGGGCGTTATATACTAGCAAGGATTAAGGATTGCTTAACGGACAGAAAACAGAGAGTAGGAATAAACAGGCCATTTTCGGGTTGGCAGGCACTTACTGGTGGGGTCGTAGCATCCCTTGGGAGCACTATATATAAGCAAGCCTCCCATGCTGTACCATCACTCTGGAGTTTGAATAAAAGAGCTAAGGTCAAAATTACTCATAAGGGTGTTAAAAAAACAAGCCTGAAGGCTTTGTGTCTTAATGCAAGGAGTATCCGCAATAACGTGGATGAATTAACTGTGCAACTAGATGTTAACAAATATGATGTGATTGGGATTACGGAGACGTGGCTCCAGGATGATCAGGGCTGGGAACTCAACATCCAGTGGTATTCAACATTCAGGAAAGATAGAATAAAAGGAAAAGGAGGTGGGGTAGCATTGCTGGTTAAGGAGCAAATTAAGGCAATAGTTCGGAAGGACATTAGCTGGGATGATGTGGAATCTATATGGGTAGAGCTGCAGAATACCAAAGGGCAAAAAACGTTAGTGGGAGATGTGTACAGACCTACATACAGTAGTAGTGATGTTGGGGAGGGCATCAAACATGAAATTAGGGGTGCGTGCATTAAAGGTGCAGCAGTTATAATGGGTGACTTTAATATGCACATAGATTGGGTTAACCAAACTGGAAGCAATACGGTGGAGGAGGATTTCCTGGAGTGCATAAGGGATGGCTTTTTAGACCAATATGTCGAGGAACCAACCAGAGGGGAGGCCATCTTAGACTGGGTGTTGTGTAATGAGAGAGGTTTAATTAGCAATCTCGTTGTGCGAGGCCCCTTGGGGAAGAGTGAGCATAATATGGTGGAATTCTGCATTAGGATGGAGAATGAAACAGTTAATTCAGAGACCATGGTCCAGAACTGAAAGAAGGGTAACTTTGAAATATGAGGTGTGAATTGGCTAGGATTGATTGGCGAATGATACTGAAGGGGTTGACTGTGGATGGGCATTGGCAGAAATTTAGAGACCGCATGGATGAACTACAACAATTGTACATTCCTGTCTGGCGTAAAAATAAAAAAGGGAAGGTGGCTCAACCGAGGCTATCAAGGGAAATCAGGGATAGTATTAAAGCCAAGGAAGTGGCATAAAAATTGGCCAGAAATAGCAGCGAACCCGGGACTGGGAGAAATTTAGAACTCAGCAGAGAGGACAAAGGGTTTGATTAGGGCAGGGAAAATGGAGTATGAGAAGAAGCTTGCAGGGAACATTAAGACGGATTGCAAAAGTTTCTATAGATATGTAAAGAGAAAAAGGTCATTAAAGACAAACGTAGGTCCCCTGCAGTCAGAATCAGGGGAAGTCATAGCGGGGAACAAAGAAATGGCGGACCATTTGAACAAGTACTTTGGTTCGGTATTCACTGAGTAGGACACAAACAACCTTCCGGATATAAAAAGGGTCGGAGGGTCTAGTAAGGAGGAGGAACTCAGGGAAATCCTTATTAGTCGGGAAATTGTGTTGGGGAAATTGATGGGATTGAAGGCCGATAAATCCCCAGGGCCTGATGCGACTGCATCCCAGAGTACTTAAGGAGGTGGCCTTGAAAATAGTGGATGCAGTGACAGTCATTTTCCAACATTCCATTGACTCTGGATCAGTTCCCATGGAGTGGAGGGTAGCCAATGTAACCCCACTTTTTAAAAAAGGAGGGAGAGAGAAAACAGGGAATTATAGACCGGTCAGCCTGACATCGGTAGTGGGTAAAATGATGGAATCAATTATTAAGGATGTCATAGCAGTGTATTTGGAAAGAGGTGATATGATAGGTCCAAGTCAGCATGGATTTGTGAAAGGGAAATCATGCTTGACAAATCTTCTGGAATTGTTTGAGGGTGTTTCCAGTAAAGTGTACAAGGGAGAACCAGTTGATGAATATTTGGACTTTCAGAAGGCTTTCGACAAGGTCCCACACAAGAGATTAATGTGCAAAGTTAAAGCTCATGGGATTGGTGGCAGTGTGCTGACATGGATTGAGAACTGGTTGTTAGACAGGAAGCAAAGAGTAGGAGTAAATGGGGACTTTTCTGAATGGCAGGCAGTGACTACTGGGATGCCGTAAGGTTCTGTGCTGGGGCCCCAGCTGTTTACTCTGTACATTAATGATTAGACGAGGGGATTAAATGTAGTATCTCCAAATTTGCGAATGACACTAAGTTGGAAGGCAGTGTGCGCTGCGAGCAGGATACTATGAGGCTGCAGAGCGACTTGGATAGGTTAGGTGAGTGGGGAAATGCATGGCAGATGAAGTATAATGTGGATAAATGTCAGGTTATCCACTTTGGTGGTAAAAACAGAGAGACAGACTATTATCTGAATGGTGACAGATTAGGAAATGGGGAGGTGAACAGAGACCTGGGTGTCATGGTACATCAGTCATTGAAGGTTGGCATGCAGGTACAGCAGGCGGGTAAGAAACCAAATGGCATGTTGGCCTTCATAGCGAGGCGATTTGAGTACAGGGGCAGGGAGGTGTTGCTGCAGTTGTACAGGGCCTTCGTGAGGCCACACCTGGAGTATTGTGTACAGTTTTGGTCTCCTAACCTGAGGAAGGACATTCTTGCCATTGAGGGAGTGCAGCGAAGGTTCACCAGACTGATTGCCGGGATGGCGGGACTGACCTATGAAGAAAGATTGGATCAACTGGGCTTGTATTCACTGGAGTTCAGAAGAATGAGGGGGGACCTCATAGAAACGTTTATAATTCTGACGGGGTTAGACAGGTTAGATGCAGGAAGAATGTTCCCAATGTTGGGTACTCCAGAACCATGGGACACAGTCTAAGGAAAAGAGGGAAGCCATTTAGGACCGAGATGAGGAGGAATTTCTTCACCCATGAGTGGTGAACCTGTGGAATTCTTTACCACAGAAAGTTGTTGAGGCCAATTCACTAAATATATTCAAAAAGGGGTTAGATGAAGTCCTTACTACTAGGGGAATCAAGGGGTATGGTGAGAAAGCAGGGATGGGGTACTGAAGTTGCATGTCAGCCATGAACTCATTGAAGGGCGGTGCAGGCTAGAAGGGCCGAATGGCTTACTCCTGCAACTATTTTCTATGTTTCTATGTTTCTAAAATGGTGGAACTACGCGGGGAAGTGTTCCATTGGTTAATACAGTTTACAGCAATTTCATTGGCTGGTACAGTGCAATTAATTTTATTGGATAGAGTAAATTCTACTGAATCCATTGGTACATTCAGTTCTGGCGACTGTTGCTGAGGAAAAGCCTTTGCAGGTTATGTGTTAATTTTCTGCGAAAGTCTTCCCAGGCTTATTCTCAGGCTAATGTTCTTGGCAGACATATGGCTACCATCTACTTAATAGAGGCATTGTCCCTGTTATCTTCTGTGGCTGGAACATCGTGGCCTCCTCAGATTATATCTGAGAGTTGTCTACATAAATCTTGTGCGTGTTCTTATCTCCTAAGCGAATTTCTCTGACCTCAGTGTTTCTGCCGAACACAGCTATTTTTCCATGAACGCAATTTAAATATTACTCTCAGTCTTCCTTACTTTATTTTAATTACACCGAATTACTTTACCTCTAATTAAAGTTTTTCGCTCTAACACTCATATACATCCACATCTACCCAGTCTTGAGCCTGCGAGCCTCTGTCTCCACGCACTGGTTTTGGCAGACCTCATCTTCAACCTCAATACAAGCTTTTTCTGTTATGTTTTTAAGTTTCCATGCTGACGACGCAATACAGGATTTTGATAGTAATGAGTCCTAACTAAGTGCATTACAATTTGAAAAAACGATTTATAATTTATTATTTTCAACAGTTTGCAGGTGCTCTGTGTGATTCTACCTTCAGAGAAGCGACATGAGCGATAAACTAAGACAGATCTGAGCTCCTCGGTATTATTTCCCAGTGCGTTTGTTTCACAGTGATAATGTGTGACGTAACGCCATAATGACTGGTGGCAGAGCCAGAGCCTTGCGTCAGCAGAAAATCCAAAGCAGTGTCTTTGTCTTTGCAGAAGCAAGCTTTTCAATGAATGACCTTGGTTCATTTTATACTTGCAATGCCTAATCCCTCAAAATACTCACCAAAGCCTGTATTCTTACAGCTGGATGCAAGTTGTGATCTCCTTGTGAGGTGCAGTTTGTTCAGGTCATGTTCCCGAGCTGCCCCAGGGAGTGGGCAGTGTGAGATGTCCCTTTGCGGTGCAGTTTCTTAATCTGAGATGCCCCACGGAGGGGAAAGTGTGTGATGTCACTGTTGGATGCAGTGTGTTCAGTGTCTGGCCTTGAGCTGCCCCAGAGAGCGCGCCGTGTGTGATGTCCCTGTGAGGTGCAGTAAGCCGTGAGTCTGACACTGGGCTGTCCCAGGGAGTGGGCAGTGTGTGATATCACTGTGGTGTGCAGTGTCTGACCATGGGCTGCCCCAGGAGTGGGCAGTGCGTGATGTCCCTGTGGGGTGAGATAAAGCGAGAGTCTGACCCTGAGCTGCTCCAGGGAGGTATTAATGTGTGATGACACTCTGGGGTTCAGTATCTACCCCTCAGCTGCCGCAGGGAGAGGCAGCGTGTGATGTACTTGTGGGGTGCAGTGCCTGAACCTGAACTGCACCAAGGAGCGGCCAATGTGTGCTGACGCTGTGGGGTGCATATCCTCAGTGTCAGACCCTGGGCTGCCCAAGTGAGGGGGCAGTGTGAAATGTCCCTCAGGGATGCAGTAAGTGGTGAGTCTGACCCAGAGATGCCCCACGGAGAGGCAGTGTGTGATGTCCCTGTGGGTGCAGTATGTTCAGTGTCTGATCCAGAGCTGCCCCAGGGAGGGGGCAATGTGAAATGTCCCTGTGGGATGCCGTAAGTGGTGAGTCTGACCCAGAGCTGCCCCAGTGAGGGTGCTGTGTGTGATGTCCCTGTACGGTGCAGTATGTTCAGTGCCTGACCCAGAGCTGCCCCAGGGAGGGTGCAGTGTGTGATGTCCCTGTGGGGAGCTGTATGCAAAGAATCTGACCGTGAGCTCTCCTCACACATACTTTTCTCGAGGACAGTTACACGCTTCTCAGTTGGAATTAAATTGTCGGACATCCCCATCTGCTGGACGCAGGTGGCACTACTGAACAGATCGTGATGGCTCAGCCGTTTCACAGAGTAATCTAATTGCAACGACCGGCAAGAAGAAATAATCTTATTTCGGTTGTATTGAAGACATACTTGGTAGTTTACAGTATTGGAAGTAAGCACTTTAAAAAGCCCATCACTCTTTACGTTATTTGAAAAATATACAGAATAGTATCCACAGCTCAGGTGCAGTTCAGACCTGGATGTGATTAAAACCTGCACTAACAGTAGAAGTGAACAGGTCGACTCTCTTATGAACTGCTCGGTGTGTGTTTCAGCAGAAAGCTCCAATAAGTACCTCCCTTTCCACATTGGGGGCAGGTGAACATAGAAATATAGAAACAGAGAAAATAGGTGCAGGAGTAGGCCAATCTGCACTTCGGGAGTGCACCGTCATTCAATAAGATCATGGCTGAACTTTCCCTCATTACACCTTTCCTGCTTTCTCTCCATACCCCTTGATACCCTTAGCTGTAAGCGCCATATCTAACTACCTCTTGAATATATCCAAAGAAGTGGCATCAACAACTCTCTGCGGCAGGGAATTCCATAGGTTAAGAACTCTCTGAGTGAAGAAGTTTCTCCTCTTCTCAGTGCTAAATGGCAAACCTCATGTCCTAAGACACAGTCCCCTGGTTCTGGACTTCCCTAACATCGGGGACATTCTTCCCACATCTAACCTTTCCAGTTCCCTCAGAATCCTATCGGTTTCTATGAGATCCGCTCTCATCCTTCTAAACTCCAGTGAATCAAGGCACAGTTGATCCAGTCTCTCCTCACATGACAGTCCAGCCATCCCTGGAATCAGTCTGGTGAACCTTCGTTGCACTCCCTCAATAGCAAGAACGTCCTTCCTCAGATTAGGAGACCAAACTGAACACAATACACCAGGTGAGGCATCACCAAGGCCCTGTGCAACTGTAAAAGACCTCCCTGTTCCTATCCACAAATCCCTGTGCTATAAAGGCCAACATGCAATTTGCATTCTTCACTGCCTGCTGTACCTGCATGTCAACTTTCAATGACTGATGAAACATGATACCAAGGTCTCGTTGCATCTCTCCTTTTCTTAATCTGCCGAAATTCAGATAATATTCTGCCTTTCGTGTTTTTCCACCAATTGCACATTGGACTGCATCTGCCATGCATTTGTCCACACATCTTACCTGTCCAAGTCACCCTGCAGCCCTTTAACGTCCTCCTCATAGCTCACACCGCCACCCAGTTTAGTGTCATCAGCAAACTTGGAGATAATACACTCAATTCATTCATCTAAACCGTTAATGTATATTATAAAGAGCTGGGGTCACAGCACTGAGCCCTGTAGCACTCCACCAGTCACTGCCTGCCATTCTGAAAAGGACCCGTTTATCCCGACTCTCTGCTTCCTGTCTGCCAACCAGTTCTCTATCCACGTCAGTACACTACCCCCAATACCATGCGCTTTGATTTTGCACACCAATCTCTCGTGCGGGACCTTGTCAAAAGCCTTTTGAAAGTCAAATACAATACATCCACTGGTTCTCCCTTGTCCACTCTGCTAGTTGCATCCCCCAAAAATGCCTGAACATTCGTCAAGCATGATACCCCTTCATAAATCCCATGGTGACTTGGTCCGATCATGGTCACTGCTTTCCAAATACGCTGCTATTTCATCCGTAACGATTGATTCCAACATTTTCCCCACTACTGGTGTCAGTCTAACTTCTCTATAATTGCCAGTTTTCTGTTTCCCTTCTTTTTTTAAAAAGTGGTGTTATGTTAGCTACCCTCCAGTCCACAGGAACTGATCCAGAATCGATAGACTGTTGGAAAATGATCACCAATGCATCCACTATTTCTAGGGCCACTTCCTTATGTACTCTGTTTGCAGATTATCAGGCTCCCTGTATTTATCGGCCTTCAAATCCATCAATTTCCCTAAAACAATGTCCTGCCGAAAAAGGATATCCTTCAGTTCCTCCTCACCAGACCCATTGTCCCCGAGTTCATTCGGAACGTTATTTCTGCATTCCTTCGTGAAGACAGAACCGAAGTATTTGTTCAATAGGTCTGCCATTTCTTTGTTCCCCATTATAAATTCAACGAATCCGATTGCAAGCGACATACATTTGCCTTTACTAATCTTTTTCTCTTCACATTTCTTTAGATGCTTTTGCAATCAGTTTTTAAGTACCTGCAAGCTTCCTCTCGTAATCTATGTTCCTCCCCTCAATTAAATCATTAGTCCTCCTCTGTTGAATACTAAATTTCTCCCAGTCCTCAGGTTTGTAACTTTTTCTAGCCAATTTATATTACTCTTCCTTGGCTTTAACACTATCCTTAATTTTCCTTGTTAGCCATGGTTGAGCCACCTTCCCCGTTTCATTTTTACCCTAGACAGAGATTACAAATGCTGAAGTTCATCCATGTGATCTTTAAATGATTGACATTGCTTATCTACCATCAACACTTTAAGTATCCTTAGGAAGTCTATTCTAGCCAATTCACGCCTCATACCGTCGAAGTTACCTAACCTTAAGTTCTGCACCCTAGTTTACGAATTAATTGTGTCACTCTCCATCTTAATAATGAAATCTACCATATTATGGTCACTCTTCCCCAAGGGGCCTCGCACAAAAAAATTGCGAAATAGTCCCTTCTCATTATACATCACATTATGATGGTCAGCTCTCCAGTTGGTTCCGAGACATATTGGTCTAGAACAATCCCTAATACACTCTCGGATATTCTCCCCCACTGCATTGCTACCAGTGTGGTAAGCCCAATCAATATGTAGATTAAAGTCGCCCATGATAACTGATGTACCTTTATTACACACACCGCTTATTTCTTGTTTGATGCTGTCCCCAACATCACTACTACTGTTTGTTGGTCCTACTAACGTTTTCTGCCCTTTGGAATAACGCAGCTCCACCCATAACTATTCCACATCATCCAGACTAATGTCCCTACTTACTAAAGCATTAATTTCCTCTTTAATCAGCAACGCCACCCCGCCTCCTTTTCCTCTCTCCTATCCTTCAAAATGTTGAATACCCCTGGCTGTTGCGTTCCCAACCTTGGTCAACCTGGAGCCATGTCTCTGTGATGCAAAATACATCATATCCATTCTCACAGAGCTTTCAGGCTTGTATTTTCAACACACTTTGCCTCTTCAGAATGTTTCTGTTATGCGGCCCTTTTTGTTGTTTGCCTTGGGTTTATCTGCCCTCCACCTTTACTATTCCCCTTTCTATCTTTTGCTTCTGCCTCCATTTTACTTCCCTCTGTCTCCCTGCATAGGTTCCCATCCCCCATGATGGTAGCTTAAATCCTCCCCAACATCACTAACAAACACTCTCCCGAGGACATTGGTTCCGGTCCTGCCCAGGTGCAGACCATCCGGTTTGTACTCGTCCCACCTCCCCCAGAACCGGTTCCCATGTCCTGGAATTTGAATCCCTCCCTCTTGCACCACTTCTCAAGCCACGTGTTCATCTGAGCTATCCTGCAATTCCTCCTCTGACTAGCACGTGGCATTGCTACCATTCTTGAGATTACTCCCTTTGAGATCCTAGCTTTTAATTTAGCTCCTAGCTCCCGAAATTCGTCTCGTAGGACCTCATCCCGTTTTTTACCTACATCGTTGGTACCTACAGCACCACGACAATTGGCTGTTCACCCTCCATTTTCAGAATTTCCGCTACCCACTCCGAGACATTCTTCACTGTTGCACCAGGGAGGCAACATACCATCCTGGCGTCTCGGTTGCGGCTGCAGAAACGCCTAGCTATTCCCCTTACAATCGAATCCCCTCTCACTATAACTTTCCCACTGATTTTCCTGCCCTCCTGTGCAGCAGAGGCTCCCACGGTGCCTTGACCTTGGCTGCTGCTGCTCCCACCTGATGAGTCATCCCCCTCAAAAGTACCCCAAACGGAGCATCTGTTTTGCAGGTGGCAGGACGCTTGGGACCCCTCGACTACCTTCCTTGCACTGCTCTCCGCAGTGTGAACTCGCTGATGCACCATCAAGCGGGAGGGATGGGTGGATCCATTGCCATACACGGTACATTTAACAGCATATGGACATAAGAAGATAATAAATAGGAGCAGGAGCAGGCCACACTGCCCTTCGAGCCTGCTCCACATTTAATACGACCAAGCCTGATCTGATCACGGATTCATGTCAACTTCCCTGCCTGTTCCCCATAACCAGTTATTCCCACATCTGTTAATAAACTGTCTATTTCTGTCTTAATTTTATTCAATGACCCACCTTCCGCAGCGCTCTGAGGCAGCGAATTTAACACCTCTACTAAGCTTTGAAAGAGGAAATTCCTCCTCATATCAAGTTTAAATGGGCGGTGCACCCCCCCCCCCTTTTCCTCATCTGCCGCCATTCAGAATATTATCTGAATGATAGCAGATTAGGAAAAGGTGAGGTGCAACAAGACTTGGGTGCCATGGTACATCAATCATTGAAAGGTGGCATGCAGGTACAGCAGGCGGTGAAGAAGTCAAATTGGTTGTTGGCCTTCATAGCGAGGGGATTTGAATATAGTCGCAGGGAGGTCTTACTGCAGTTGTACAGGGCCTCAGTGAGGCCTCACCTGGAATATTGTGTTCAATATTGGTCTTCTAATCTGAGCAAGGACGTTCTTGCTATTGACAGAGTGCAGCGAAGGTTTACCAGACTGATTCCCGGGATGGCACGACAGACATATGAGGAGAGACTGGAGCGACTGGGATTGTATTCACTGGAGTTCAGAAGGATGCGAAGGGATCTCATAGAAACAACTAAAATTCTGTCCGGACTCGACAGGTTCGATGCAGGAAAAATATTCCCGATGTTGTAGAAGACCAGAACCAGCGGATAGTCTTAGGATAAGGGGTAGGCCATTTAGGACTGAGATGAGGAGAAACGTCTTCACTCAGGGAGTTCTTAACCTGTGGAATTCCCCACTGCAGATATTTGTTAATGCCAGTTAATTGGATCTAGTCAAGAGGAAGTTAGATATGCCCCTTACAGCTAAATGGATGAAGGGTTATGGAGAGAAAGGTGCAAATGGGTACTGTGGTGAATGATCAGCCATGATCTTATTGAATGGTTGTGCAGGTTCGAAGGGCCGAATGGCCTACTCCTGCAACTATTTTATATGATTCTTTGTTTTTAATGTCCCCTTATTCTAAGATTTAACTTGTTTCTCTCCGCTGTGAATCCACTGCAGTTGCATGGGGTTCGTGGACTGAGTGAATCCCTTCGCACGCCTGTGGCAGGTAAACAATCTCTCTGCAGTGTGAACTCTTAATGTGTCAGCAGGTGGAATGAGTGCATAAATGACTTTCCACAGGAAGAACCTCTGAGTGGTAGCTCTCGTCAGTGTGAACTATCGCGTGCTTCTGCACGCCGGATGATTTATTGATTTGCTTCCCACACACGGCACAGAACTACCTCCCTATGATGTGAACACGCTGATTATTTTCCAAATATCACTATTACCAACCTCACGTTTTTGGACTTCACAATAACTTGCCTAAATTATTGCTCCTCGATTTCGCTCCCAACGCATCATTATCGGCGTGGAAGTAAGTCCTCTTCATGCTTGACCAATCTTCAAGAATCTTTTGAGGATTTAACGAGTAGAGTGGACAAGGCGGAACCAGTGGTTGTGGTGTCTTTCAAAAAAACGTTGGACAAGGGCCCACACAAGAGATGGTTGTGCAACATTAATGCACATGGTATTGGTGGTAATATTTTGACGTGGGTCGAGATCTAGTTGGCAGAAGGGCAGCAGAGATTCGGGATGAACGGGTCCTTTTCAGAATGGCAGGCAGTGACCAGTTGGGTGCAGATGGGCTCAGTGCTGGGACCCCAGCAATTTACAATTTACATCGATGATTTAGGTGAAGGAATTGTGTGTAATATCTCCCAGTTTGAAGATGATACTAAGCTGGTTGGCGGTATGAGCTAAGAGGATGCAGGGTGAGTTGGACAGGTTCGGTGTTTGGGCAAATGCATGACAGATGAGGTATAATGTGGATAATTGTGAATTTATTAATTTTGGTGGCGAAAACGTGAAGGCAGAATATTATCTGAATGGTGGCTGATTCGGAAAAGGGGAGGTGCAACGAGACCTGAGAGTCATGGTGCATCTGTTATTGAAAGTTGGCAAGTGGTGAACAAGACAAATTACATGTTCGCGTTCATAGCTAGGGGATTTGAGTATTGGAGCAGGGAGGTCTTACTGCAGTTGTACAGGGCCTTGGTGAGGCATCACCTGGATTATCATGATCAGTTTTGGTGTCCTAATCTGAGGAAGGACCGTCTTGCTATTGAGAGAGTGCAGCGAAGTTTCACCAGACTGATTCCCGGGATGCATGGCTGGCATATGAGAAGAGATTGGATCCACTGGGCCTGTATTCACTGGAGTTTTATTTAATGAGAGGGGACCTCTTCGAAACATATAAAATTCTGACGGGACTGGACAGTTTAGATGCAGAAAGAATGTTCCCTATGTTGGGGAAGTCCAAAGCTACTGGTCACAGTCCAAGGATCGAGATAAGGAGAAAACTTTTCACTCAGAGAGTTGTGAACCTGTGGAATTCACTACCACAGAGAGTTGTTGATGCCAATTCGTTAAATATATTCAAAATATGGCCCTCACGGATGGATCAATGGGTATGGAGAGAAATCAGGAAAGGGCTACTGATTTGAATGATCATTCATGACCTTATTGAATGGTGGTGCAGTCTCGAAAGGCCGAATGGCCTACTCCTGCACCTATTTTCTATGTTTCTATGTTTCTATATTTCGTGGGACTGCCGATGATGCTGATGGTGATTCAACCGGACTGTAGACCCCTCATAGGGAGACCGTTGTAGACAGTGCGTGAGTGAGAGTATTATTATTCACGAGAATCACTGGCCACGCCGGGGAGAGCAGCTCGCTCACAATATCAGGACACAGGGAGTCTGATGCAGGAACATTTCTGCGTCTTCTCATTGCTTAATTAATTTCAGAATCAGTGTGAAGGGATATTTCCCTACATTCTTCAACTGCTGTCTGAACTTAGTCTGGGTCACGGCATAAATTCCCGTGTTTGTGCAGCAACTCAGCAGCTGCAGTATTATTCCAACGTCCATTACATAAAGAGGTATATATACAGAATCATACCGCAAAAAGTACATCTGGGTCCAGATAGAATTCACCATAAACACTGCCCACAACAGGATGAAATTGCCGGAGATAACAAACAGTAAAATGATGGAATTCCTGCGGCTCGCCATCTCTGGGTCACTGGGACACTCCCCACTGCTGGCACCCCGGAGTTGCCTGCGGGCTCTGCTGGCCATATAATATGCCTGGCGGTGACAGTATTGAGCAGCAGAATCAGAGCAAATGGGATACATGGGGTGAGAATATAATGAAGGAATATGATTGCTGCCCAGACCGGTGAATTCAGAACATCATCTGTTATAAAGCAAAACCAGGGCATGTTTTCAAGTATATAGAAACGTGTGAACATAAAATACCAGAACATGTTCTTGAACCCGCTCAGCAAAGTCACGGTTCCCACAACCAGAGCCGCCGTTCTCTCGGTGCAATATTTAGTTTTCAGCTTCTGGCAACAAATGGCCACAACGCGATCAAAGGTGAAACTGACGGTGAACCAGACAGAACAGTCTGTGGCTGCGTGAAGTAAGACGGCGTGAATATTACACAAGTGGAAGAACCGCACGAAATGGAACTCTTTCTGGTAAAGAATCGGAATGTGCCTCAGTATCAGGTCGAGGATAATGACCAGGAGATCCGTCGCTGCCATGGCAACCAGATAGCGAGTGACACATCTGGAGAGACCGCACTTTCCACGCGGCAGGATCACAATCGACAGGATGTTAACTGTCAGGCAGGGAAATAAACAGGTAAATTAAACATTAATTTGGGAGCAAGGAATAGACTCCAAACTAAAATAATTAACAATCATTGACAAGGTAATCACCAACTAACTTAATTTATCAGCATTAAATCAGACGACCCATCCCTCAGTCAATGAGCCGCCAAATGCATATGTAACATCATCATCATATGCAGCTCCTCGAAATCGAGAAAGACTTGCTTCCACGCTAAAAGTGAGTTATCAGGTGACTGAACAGTCCAACATGGTAATTACAGTCTCTGTCACAGGCGGGACAGAGAGTGGTTGAAGAAAAGGGTGGGTGGGGAGTCTGGTTTGCCACACGCTCATTCCGCAACCCTCGCTTGGTCTCTACATTTTCTTGGCGACGACTCGAGGTGATCATCGCCCTTCAGGATGCACTTTCTCCACTTAGGGTGGTCTTTGGCTAGGAACTACCATGTGTCGGTGGGGATGTTGCATTTTAATATGGAGGCTTTGAGGGTGTCCTTGAAACGAGTATTTAAAGTATTTGAACACAAATGGAAGAGATTAATTGCTGCAGCTTTTCACCTGTTTGTTTCCACTTGTGCAGAGAATATCAGACGAGAAAATATGAAAGTTTGTTCATATTCTAAGTATCTAAGTTACAATCAGCTGGGGTTGTTTATCCTGCAATACAACGATTTTTGATTTAAACTATATATGAATTGCTCCCTCATGAAAGAAACATTGAAAATATAGAAAATAGTTGCAGGAGTAGGCCATTCGGCCCTTCGAGCGTGCACCGCCATTCAATGAATTCATGGTTATACATGCGACTTCAGTACCACTTTCCTGCTTTCTCGCCATACCCCTTGATCTCCCTGGTAGTGAGGATTATATTTAAATACTTTTCGGATATATTTAGTGAATTGGCCTCAACAACTTTCTGTGGTAGAGAATTCCACAGGTTCACCACTCTCCGGGTGAAGACGTTTCTCCTCATCTCAGTCCTAAATGGCTTACCCCTTATCCTTAGTCTGTGACCACTGGTTCTGGACGTCCCCAACATTGGGAACATTCTTCCTGCATCTACCCTGTCTAAACCCGTCAGAATTTGAAACATTTCTAT
Organism: Pristiophorus japonicus; assembly: GCF_044704955.1. Lineage (NCBI taxonomy): Eukaryota > Metazoa > Chordata > Chondrichthyes > Pristiophoridae > Pristiophorus > Pristiophorus japonicus. The sequence continues at coordinate 628,817 of NW_027252944.1, forward strand.
GAGATCCCCTCTCATTCTTCTGACTCCATTGAATACAAGCGCTGTTGATCCAATCATTCTTGATAAGTCAGTCCCGCCATCCCGGGAATCAGTCTGGTGATCCTTCGCTGCACTCCCTCAATAGCAAGAATGTCCTTCCTCAGGTTAGGAGACCAAAACTGTACACAATACTCCAGGTATGGCCTCACCAAAGCCCTGTACAACTGTAGCAACACCTCCCTGCCCCTGTACTCAAATCTCCTTGCAATGAAGGCCAACATGTCATTTGCTTTCTTAACCGCCTGCTGCACCTGCATGCCAACCTTCAATGACTGATGTACCATGACACACAGGTCTCGTTTCACCTCCCCTTTTCGTAATCTGTCACCAGTCAGATAATAGTCTGTCTCTCTGTTTTTACCATCAAAGTGGTTAACCTCACATTTATCCACATTATACTTCATCTGCCATGCATTTGCCCACTCACCTAACCTATCCAAGTTACTCTGCAGCCTCATAGCATCCTCCTCGAAGCTCACACTGGCCCCCAACTTAGTGTCATCCGCAAATTTGGAGATTCTACATTTAATCCCCTCGTCCAATCATTAATGTACAATGTAAACAGCTGGGGCCCCAGCACAGAACCTTGCGGTACCACACTAGGCTCTGCCTGCCATTCTGAAAAGTAGCCATTTACTCCAACACTTTGCTTCCTGTCTGACAGCCAGTTCTCAATCCATGTCAGTACACTAACCCCAATCCCATGTGCTTTAAGGTTGCACATTAATCTCTTGTGTGGGACCTTGTCGAAAGCTTTCTGAACGTCCAAATATACCACATCAACTGGTTCTCCCTTGTCCACTCTACTGGAAACATCCTCAAAACATTCTAGAAGATTTGTCAAGCATGATTTCCCTTTCACAAATCCATGCTGACTTGGACCTATCATGCCACCTCTTTCCAAATGCGCTGCTATGATATAAATGTGCAATAAAACCGATAACTGGAATGATATTACACTTTTACCATTGAAGAACAAATTAAATCTGGTTGCCGGTGTTGTTGATGCACTTCAGTCCATCCGGCAGCCACCTCTCGTGGAAGGCCGCAAACGTTCCGGTGGACACCGCGTGCTCCATCTCCAGGGACACCTTGGCTTGAATGTATCCGCGGCAGAGAGGGAGGCAGCCGGGCTGAACGATTTTCTCGACCGCCCGCTGCCTGAAACAGCTGATGGTCCGCTTGGTCATGCCCCGGAGCAGTCCGACGAGGAGGCCTTCTGACCTCCCGCTCCCCCTCCGCACGAGGGGCCCAAAGATCAGAAGTGTACAGCTGGAGGCAACAGATATATTCACTCTGTTTCTCGCTGAGAGACCTACTGAACTGTGACAGATCGGCATGGGACCAAATTGCAAATTCAAATTAAAGATTGGAAATAAATGAATGAAATCTGGCTGAACGAACATTTTGTTTGTGAATGTTAATGATGCTTGTAATCGTGTTCCACCCATCAGAAGCACTGCCATTAATGCAGAACTTGATATGGTGACAAAGGAGACACTGACTGGAACTAAATGATCAGCGGATATTTACCCGCCTATAACATAGCGTGGACAGAACAGAGTGAACAGAGTTTCGCTCCCTCTGTTCAACTCCAAGTGAGAACAAAAGATGAGAAATTGGCTGATAAAAGGAAGGAATTAAATAATAAAAAAGTGACGGCATCTGATATGATTTCTGAATTATTGCATCAAAGAAAATAACGGTAAAACATTCACAATAAATAAATATTCATGAACCTCAGGATCTCTGAGATGATTCCAGTGATGCGATGATGCGACTTCCCAGATAGGGCTCCCACCTCGCTCCAGGAGTTGACACCAACATCTGCCTAGATTACACTGCTCCCTCCCTCAGTCTAGATATTTAATGACCAGGTTCGCCTACATTACACTACTCCCACCTCTGTCGAGAAATTTCATTCCCAGGTTCGCCTAACTTCCAGTGCTCTCACGTCGGTCCAGGGATTTCATTCCGAGAGCCAAAAACATTACTCCGCTCCCGCCTCTGTGATTGGACCTGACTCTTTGGAATGAACATATGATCTTGGCCGCAACTCCCCTTCCGTGTCCACACCCTTAACTCCCTTCTCGTTTAAAACTCAGTCTATCTCCAGTGAATAAGATTCAATGAAGCTGCCTCCACAGCTTTCTGTCGAAGAGAATTCCAAAAATTCACGCTCCCCTGAGAGAATAAATTGCTTCTTATTTGTGATATAAATGGGCGATCCCTTATTCTGAACCTCTGTCCCCTGGTTCTAGATTTCTCCCACTAGAGGAAACATCATTTCTGCGTCTACCCCATCAAGCCCCTATAGAATCTTACACATTTCAATAAGATCACCTCGTTGTTTTCTAAACTCCAATGTATACAAGCCCAACATGCTCAACCTTTATTCTTATGACAACATATACATCCCAGTAATCAACGTCGTGAACCTTCTCTGAACTGCCTCGAATGCAAGTAAATCCTTCCTTCACTAATGTGAACAAAACTGTACACAATACTCCAGCTGTAGTCTTATCGACAACCTGTACATTTGTAGCTCAACTTCTATATTCTGTCCCACTTGAAATAAAGCCAGACATTCTGCTGCCTTTTCTAATTGCTAGCTGTACCAACATGCTAACCTTCTGTGTTTTACGTAGAAGAACCCCCAGATCAATCTGGACCACAGCAATTTGGTATCGCTCCCCATTTAATGATAATTTGCTTATTTATGTTTCATAACAAAGAAGATAGCGTCACATTTTCCACATTATACACCATCTGCCATTGTTGTGGCCCACCCAGTTGGACTATCTATATGCCTTTGCAGATTTTTTGCGTCCACCTCACAACATGCTTTGACACTTATCTTTGTATTATCAGTGCTTCGATGCTGGTACACCTGGACAGTTCCATTGGGCAGGCCACATCTTCCGGATGCCTGACACAAGACTCGCAAGCAAGCGCTCTACTCGGAACTCCTACACAGTAAGCGAGCCCCAGGTGGGCAGAGGAAACTTTTGAATGAAACGATCAAAGTCTCCTTGATAAAATGCAACATCCCGACCGACAGCTGGAAGTCCCTGGCCCAAAAGTGTCTGAAGTGCAGGAAGCGCATCCAGGAGGGCACTGAGCACCTCGAGTCTTGTCGCCGAGAGCATGCAGAGACCAAGCGCAGGAGGAAGAAGGAGCATGCGGTAAACGAGTCCCACCTCCCTTTTCTTCAACCACTGTTTGTCCCACGTGTGACAGAGACTGTAATTCCCGTATTGCACTGTTCAGTTACATTAGAACTAATTTTTAGAGTGGAAGCAAGCCTTCCTCTATTTAAAGTGACTGCCTACGATGATGACGTTGTATCATCAGCAAAGATTTAACATTTAATATAGATTTTTAAATTATGATGGGTTTTGATAGAGCGAGTATGTCGAAAATGTTTCCAGTTGCACAATGGTGCATAACCAGAGGAGACAGGTTTAAGGTAATTGACAAAATAACCAGAGGAGAGATAGGAAGAGTGTTCTTTATGCAGTGAGCTGTTGCGACCTGTAATGCGATTTGTGAGAACACGGTGGTAGTAGATTCAATCGTTATTTTCGAAAGGGAATTGCTTTATTCGTGGAAGGGGATATATTTACATTTTTCTGGCTAAAGAGTTGGCTTCTGAGATAGTTCTATCCAAGAGACGGCATGGACACGATGGACCGAGCGGCCTCTTTCTTTGCTGTATTAATCTAACAGTTGATGAGCAAGAGACAGAGACAGGGAAATGTGGCGAGACAGCGTGAAACTGCCAGAGAGACAGAGAGAAAGTGAGAAATTCACAAAGTGCCAGAATGAATGAGAAAAAGAGAATAGAGACAGTATGACTGGAGGACGTATAGAGGGAAGTAAATTAACATTTATTGGACAATTGGATGAATATTTGAAGGGGAAAAAATTGCTGGACTATGGGAATAGAGCAGGGGAATGGGACTAATTGGAGGGGGTGAGACCATGGTGTGATTTGAACACCTGGATAAGAATAATAAAAATGAGGTATTACTTAATCGGGAGCCAATGTTGAAGAGCAGATTATTGATGGGTGAACAGGACTTAGTGGAGGTAGGTTATGATCAGCAACTTGTTTAGGTGAGCTCTAATTTATAGTGGACTGTAACTGCGAGGTGGGCAAGGAAAGCATTGCAATGGTTGATTCTTGTTTCACAAAGTCACTGGGTTATTGAGGCGAAGGAATGAGTTGGGCAGTATTATGGAGATGATAGTGGGCAGAACCAGTGATTCAGAGGAGAAGAGGTCAGAACTGAACTCAGGGAAAAAACAGAATGCCGAATTTGTGAACAATCTCGTTCAGATTCAGACATACGCCAGAGAGGGGACTGAGTCAGTAGATATACAATGTGACAAAGACTTCCAAAGATTTAAGTGACATACTCAGTAATACAGTGAAATATAGAGTAGAGTTATAATTGTTGGATATAGAGACTTACCAGGAACACCAACTACATGAAAGATTGTGGAATAAATTAAAATATCACTCGTACAATTAACAACGTATGCATAGTTACCAGCTGTATGAAGAGATTTCCCTGGAACAACAACTGCATCAAAGATGAGAAAGCAATTTACAAGTCTTGTAATACAGCGAAATTTGTTTCCAGAGTTAATAGTTGGATACAGAGACTACTAGGAACAACAAATGCAGCAAGGAGGGGAGAGTAAAATATAAGATCAGTAATACATTGAACCATGATTACTGGAATAATTAGAATGACTTACCAGTAAAACCAACAACAGCAAAGTCGGGCAAGTAAATGTATTGAATAATACGAAATGCGTAACGCATTCACAATAACAATGATAATTCCTCAAAATGTGCAACAAGAAAGTTAAAATACAAGATGAAACTCCTGCATTTTTGTTGTAACATTCCAATCCATTTTTTTCAGACTCTGATACATTGTTGTATCATTCCAATCTACTGTTCTCAGATTCCGACTCCCTCTCTGTGGAGCAGTGCGATGATCGCTGTTAGTGCCAGATGTGATGTATTCACTGTGACTATGGGTTAATACTATGAAAGGAGTGCCTAATCAATATGAGCGAGAATCACTCAAGTGACTCAAAGGGTGTTAAAATAACAAGCCTGAAGGCTTTGTGTCTTAATGCAAGGAGTATCCGCAATAAGGTGGATGAATTAACTGTGCAAATGGAAGTTAACAAATATGATTTGATTGGGATTACGGAGACGTGGCTCGAGGATGATCAGGGCTGGAAACTCAACATCCAGGGGTATTCAACATTCAGGAAAGATAGAATAAAAGGAAAAGGAGGTGGGGTAGCATTGCTGGTTAAGGAGGAGATTAAGGCAATAGTTCGGAAGGACATTAGCTGGGATGATGTGGAATCTATATGGGTAGAGCTGCAGAACACCAAAGGGCAAAAAACGTTAGTGGGAGTTGTGTACAGACATCCAAACAGTAGTAGTGATGTTGGGGAGGGCATCAGACAGGAAATTAGGGGTGCATGCAATAAAGGTGCAGCAGCTATAATGGGTGACTTTAATATGCACATAGATTGGGTCAACCAAACTGGAAGCAATACGGTGCAGGCGGATTTCCTGGAGTGCATAAGGGATGGTTTTTTAGACCAATATGTTGAGGAACCAACTAGGGGGGAGGCCATCTGAGACTGGGTGTTGTGCAATGAGAGAGGATTAATTAGCAATCTCGTTGTGCGAGGCCCCTTGGGGAAGAGTGACCATAATATGGTGGAATTCCGCATTAGGATGGAGAATGAAACAGTTAATTCAGAGACCATGATCCAGAACTTAAAGAAGGGTAACTTTGAAGGTATGAGGCGTGAATTGGCTTGGATAGCTTGGCGAATGATACTGAAGGGGTTGACTGTGGATGGGCAATGGCAGACATTTAGAGACCGCATGGATGAACTACAACAATTGTACATTCCTGTCTGCCGTAAAAATAAAAAAGGGAAGGTGGCTCAACCGTGGCTTTCAAGGGAAATCAGGGATAGTATTAAAGCCAAGGAGGTGGCATACAAATTGGCCAGAAATAGCAGCGAACCCGGGGACTGGGAGAAATTTAGAACTCAGCAGAGGAGGACAAAGGGTTGGTTAGGGCAGGGAAAATGGAGTACGAGAAGAAGCTTGCAGGGAACATTAAGATGGATTGCAAAAGTTTCTATCGATATGTAAAGGGAAAAAGGTTAGTAAAGACAAAAGTAGGTTCCCTGCAGTCAGAATCAGGGGAATTCATAACGGGAAACAAAGAAATGGCGGACCAATTGAACAAGTACTTTGGTTCGGTATTCACTGAGGAGGACACAAACAACCTTCCGGATATAAAAGGAGTCAGAGGGTCTAGTAAGGAGGAGGAACTGAGGGAAATCCTTATTAGTCGGGAAATTGTGTTGGGGAAATTGATGGGATTGAAGGCCGATAAGTCCCCAGGGCCTGATGGACTGCATCCCAGAGTACTTCAGGAGGTGGCCTTGGAAATAGTGGATGCATTGACAGTCATTTTCCAACATTCCATTGACTCTGGATCAGTTCCTATGGAGTGGAGGGTAGCCAATGTAACCCCACTTTTTAAAAAAGGAGGGAGAGAGAAAACAGGGAATTATAGACCGGTCAGCCTGACATCGGTAGTGGGTAAAATGATGGAATCAATGATTAACGATGTCATAGCAGTGCATTTGGAAAGAGGTGCATGATAGGTCCAAGTCAGCATGGATTTGTGAAAGGGAAATCATGTTTGACAAATCTTTTGGAATTTTTTGAGGATGTTTCCAGTAGAGTGGACAAGGGAGAACCAGTTGATGTGGTATATTTGGACTTTCAGAAGGCTTTCGACAAGGTCCCACACAAGAGATTGATGTGCAAAGTTAAAGCACATGGGATTGGGGATAGTGTGCTGACATGGATTGAGAACTGGTTGACAGACAGGAAACAAAGATTAGGAGTAAATGGGTACTTTTCAGAATGGCAGGCAGTGACTAGTGGGGTACCGCAAGGTTCTGTGCTGGGGCCCCAGCTGTTTACACTGTACATTAATGATTTAGACGAGGGGATTAAATGTAGTATCTCCAAATTTTCGGATGACACTAAGTTGGGTGGCAGTGTGAGCTGCGAGGAGGATGCTATGAGGCTGCAGAACGAGTTGGATAGGTTAGGTGAGTGGGCAAAGGCATGGCAGATGAAGTATAATGTGGATAAATGTGAGGTTATCCACTTTGGTGGTAAAAACAGAGAGACAGACTATTATCTGAATGGTGACAGATTAGGAAAAGGGTAGGTGCAAAGAGACCTGGGTGCCATGGAACATCAGTCATTGAAGGTTGGCATGCAGGTACAGCAGGCGGTTAAGAAAGCAAATGGCATGTTGGCCTTCATAGCGAGGGGATTTGAGTACAGGAGCAGGGACGTGTTGCTACAGTTGTACAGGGCCTTGGTGAGGCCACACCTGAAGTATTGTGTACAGTTTTGGTCTCCTAACCTGAGGAAGGACATTCTTGCTATTGAGGGAGTGCAGCGTAGGTTCACCAGACTGATTCCCGGGATGGCGGGACTGACCTATCAAGAAAGACTGGATCAACTGGGCTTTTATTCACTAGAGTTCAGAAGAATGAGAGGGGACCTCATAGAAACGTTTAAGATTCTGACGGGGTTAGACAGGTTCGATGCAGGAAGAATGTTCCCAATGTTGGGGAAGTCCAGAACCAGGGGACACAGTCTAAGGATAAGGGGTAAGCCATTTAGGACCGAGATGAGGAGGTACTTCTTCACCCAGAGAGTGGTGAACCTGTGGAATTTTCTGCCACAGAATGTTGTTGAGGCCAATTCACTAAATATATTCAAAAAGGAGTTAGATGTAGTCCTTACTAGTAGGGGGATCAAGGGTTATGGCGAGAAAGCAGGAATGGGGTACTGAAGTTGCATGTTCAGCCATGAACTCATTGAATGGCGGTGCAGGCTAGAAGGATCGAATGGCCTACTCCTGCACCTATTTTCTATGTTTCTATGTTTCTAGAGACTTATATTAATCACAGTCACTGCACAAATAGCTTCTGTAAAGCTGTGGAGACTGATATTAATTACAGTCCCTGAACAAACATTTTCAATTAACCCCTTTCACTCCAATACTTTTCCCGAAATTGACCTGGATTTTAAACTGGTTTTTGCCTCTCCCGGGAGATCACATTGCTCCGGTTGGGTTGGAGTGTAGAATGTTTCAGTTTATGTTGTGTCACAGTTGTGTGGGGCAGTCTGCTTGTGCTTGCTGCTCTTCACTTTTCCCCATTGTTAATCGTTCAAAGGTTTACATGTCAGCTTCAGGGCAGCTGACCGATGGCCTGAGTCTTTGTCGGCCGGCGTGGATATGATGGGCCGGAAATGACCTCCTGTGTTGCAAATTTCTCTGTTTCTATGTTTCTATATAACTGGTCCGAATGGGAATTATGAGTGTTGCTGTGTGAAGGAATGATGAAAATCGCTCAGGCCAGAATCTTTAATCCTCCCTGGATATGTCAGTTGTGCCAGAGGACTGGAGGTTCGCAAATGGTACACGCTGTTCAAAAAAGGTGAGAGGGAAAAAACCTGTCGCTACAGGCTAGTCAGACTAACGTCTGTGGTGGGGAAACTTCTAAAGGCCATAATCCGGTATGAAATTATCTGTTAATAGGAAAAACCTGGATTAATAAATGACAACCAGAGCAAATTGTGTAATGTCGTAGTGTGTCTGAAAAACCTGATTGAGTTCTTTGATGTAATAACCTAAAGGTTTGATGAGCGTAGTGCAGCTGATGTTGTATATATCGACTTTCAAAAGGCGTTTGATAAAATGTCACTTCATCGACTTCATAGGGAAACTGAACCTCATGGAATTAAAGTGACAGTGATTGTGTGGAGACAACATTGGCACCGGAACAAATTACTGAGAGTGGTGGTGAAAAGTTGGCGTTCAGACAGAAGGGAAGTATAGAGTGGAGAAACCTAGGGTTCTATATTAGTGCCAGTGCTCTTTCTGATAGAGATTAATAGCCAGGACCTAAGACTAAAGGCATAATTTCAAATTTGCAGATGTCAGGAAACTCAGAAATGTAGTTAGCAGTAAGGAGCATAGCAGATATCAGGAGCACAGCGATAGTCTGCTTAAATGGGAAGACACATGACAGGCAAAATTAAACATGTGTGAAGTGATTCATTTTTGTGAAGGAACATGACAAGAGGCAATATAAGTTAAACAATACATTTTTTAAATGGCGTGCGGGTGCAGAGACACCTGGGAGTCGATGTGCACAAATCTTTGAAGATGGCAGGGCAAGTTAATAAAACAATTAAAAACGGAGGAAGAATCTTTGACTTTATGAATCATCGGGTATGGCAGCAAAGTGATTGTGCTACTGTACTAATGATGCAGAGACCTGGAGTAAAGATCCAAGGGCATGAGTTCAGATCCCACCACGGCAGCTGTGCAATTTAAGGTGAATTAAATAAATCTAGAATTAAAATATTGTGTCAGCAATGGTGACCGTGTGGATCTCGGATTGTCATTACCCATCGAGTTCAATAACCTCTTTTCGGGATGGAAATCCCCCGTCCTTACCGAGTCTAGCAGCTATATGACTCCAGTCCCACAGCAATATGGTTAATTCTAAATAGCCCTCTACATGTATCGATGAATTCACCAGCAGCTTATCGGTGGAATTTGGGATGGACACGAAATGCTGCCCACACCACCGATTCACACATCATGAAGGTACAATAAAAATCTGTTCAACATCGGTTAATCACTGCATGACGATTCGGCAGCACACGTTAGGAAAGCATTGGAGAAGGTGTGGAAGAGATTTAATCATCATCATAGGCATACCTCGAAATAGGGGATTACTTGCTTCCACTCGAAAAGTGAGTTCTCAGGTGATTGAACATTCTAATATGGGAATATCGGTCTCTGTACCAGGTGGGGTAGATAATGGTTGAGGGAAAGGGTGGGTGGGACTGGTTTGCCGCACACTCCTTCCGCTCTCTGCGCTTGTTTGCTGCATGCTCTTGGCGACGAGACTCGAGGTGCTCAGCGACCTCCCGGATTCTCTTCCTCCATTAGTGCAGTCTTTGGCCAGAGACTTCCAGCTGGCAGTGGGAATGTTTCTCTTTTTCAAGGAGACGTTGAGGGTGTCCTTGTAATGTTTCATCTGCCCACGCTGGGCTCGTTTGCCGTGTAGGAGTTCCAAGTAGAGCGCTTGCTTTGCGAGTCTCGTTTCAGGCATGCGGACAAAGTGGCCCGCCTAGCGGATCTGATCAAGTGTGCTCAGTGCTTCGCTGTGGGGATGCTGGCCTGATCGAGGAGTCTAACGTCTGACATCCCAAGGGATCTGCAGGATCTTGAGGAGACATAGGTATTTATCCAGTAATTTGTGGCACCTACTATATACGGTCCACGTTTGTGATCCATACAGTAGGCTGGCTGTGTCTACTTTCTCGTAGACCATGAGCTTGGTGCCAGATGTTATGATATGATCTTCCAACACTCTCTTCCTCATGCGACCGAAGGCTGCGTGGTGCACTGGTACGCCCAGAGAGAGTTATAAGTTGATATAAGCAACTGTGATTTTTCCCGTTCAATCAGAGAATATTAACGAGAGATTTAACAGAGGTTTTCAAGAATATGAGGCTTTGGATAAAGTAACTGAAGAGAAACTCTGCCAGTGGTAGAAGAAATGTTAACCAGAGGGAAGAGTTTTACGAAAATTAACAGAGGGAAGATGAGGAGAATTTGTCTTGCACTGCGAGTTTGCATCATCTGGATTGTTCTCACTGAAAATGGGATGGAAGCAGATTTAACAATAACTTTTAAAATTTGCAGATGACACAAAGATTAGTGCGAAAGGGGTTGTGTGGAGGACACAGATATTTGGATAGATTAAGCGAATGGGCTAAATTTTGGCAGATGGAATACAATGTCGGAAAATGTGAGATCATCCACCGTGGAAAAGAAAAAAGTAAAAGAGAATATTATTTGAATGGGGAGAAATTACAACATGCTGCGGTGCAGAGGGACCTGGGGGTCCTTGTGCATGAAACTCTTTTAGAGTCTACCTGAAAAACATAAAACATTAAACCGTGCCACCCGACCTGGGTGACACACCAGACATTTACAAGGCCCTTTTTTTCCTTTTTTTTTGTGTTTTTCTTTTTTTTTTTTTTGGGCACTAAAATCACAATTTTCCCAGTGCCCCCTATAAAAGGGAAGGGGACACTAAAAGCACCGGCAATTAAAACAAATTAAACTTTAAAACGTAAAATCGCATGAATCACAAAAAGTTAGTTTGCAGGTGCAGCAGGTCATCAGGAAGGCGAATAGAATGTTTGCCTTCATTACGAGTTGGATGGAATACAAAAGCAGGGAGGTCATGCTGCAACTGTCCAGGGTATTGGCGAGGCCGAACCAGGAGTACTGCGTGCAGTTCTGGTCACCTTACTTATGGTAGGATATGCTAGCTTTGGAAGGGGTACAGAGACGATTCACTAGGCTGATCCCGGAGATGAGCGGGTTAACTTATGATGATAGATTGAGTAGACGATGTTTTTACTCGTTGGAGTTCAGAAGGATGAGGGGTGACCTGATAGAAAAATTGAAAATAATGAAAGGGATAGACAAGATAGAGGCAGATATGTTGATTCCACTGGTCGGGGAGACTGGAACCAGGGGACACAGCCTCAAAATACCGGGGGTGGCAATTTAAACGGAGTTGAGAAGGAATTTCTTCTCCCAGAGGGTTGTGAATCTGTGGAATGCTCTGCCCAAGGAAGCAGTTGAGGCTAGCTCATTGAATGTATTCAAATCACAGATCGATAGATTTTTAACAATTCATGGAATTAAGGTTTATGGGGAGCGGACGGGTAAGTGATGCTCATTCCACGGTCAGATCAGCCATAATCTAGTTGAAAGGCGGAGCAGGCTCGAGGGGCAAGATTGCTTACTCCTGTTAATAATTCTTATGTTCTTATATTCTTATGTAATTGGAATCAATACTGGAATTCCGGTATTTGAAGGGATCTGGGAACAGAACAGGGGTGTGCGGCTGATTGAATAGCTCGATCACAGAGCCTGGAGCAGCATGATGGATCGAATGGCATTTTCTGTGCTGTATGATTCTGTGGTCCTGTGATAACAGAAGCCATTGAGTCCTTGTTTCGTGTGTAGAATCGATGCTGTGCTCTTTTTGAGCCTGTTTCTAATCGTTACTTGTGATCTGATAAATGCAATAGCGGAAAAGCAAGCACAGTATAAAATAGAGTTTAAAAAACCTGAAATCATGAAATAATTATGAAACCAAAAATAGGGCCATGATGATAAAATCGTCACCAATAATGTTTGATGGGACAGTGCAGAGGGAGCTTTACTATGTATCTAACGCATGCTGTTCCTGCCCTGGGAGAGTTTTATGGGACAATGTAGAGGAACTTTACTCTGTATCTAACCTGTGCAGTTCCTGCCATGGGAATGTCCAGTGGGAAAATGTGTATCTAATCTGTGCTGTACCTGCCCTTTGAGTGTTTGATGGGACAGTGTTGTGGGATAAATTAATCTGTATTTAACCTGTGCTGGAGCTGCCCTGTGAATTTTGTTGGGGACTGTTCAGAGGGAGATTTATGCTGGACCTAACCTGATCTGTACCTGCCCTGGGAGAGTTTGACGGGACAGTCTAGAGGGAGCTTTACTCTGTATCTGACCCGTGCTTTACCTACCCTGGGACTATTTGATGGGACGGTGTAGAGGGAGCTTTACTCTGTATCTAACCTGAGTTGTATCTAGCCTGGGAGTGTTTGATGCGACAGTGTCGATGGAGCTTTACTCTTTAACTAACCCATGTGCAAGTGCCCCTAGAGTGCTTGGGATATTGTAGACTGAGATTTACTCTGTATCAACCATGGTAGTGTTTGGGACAGGATGGAGTGAGATTTACTCTGTCTCTACCCCGTGCAGTACCGGTAGTCTGGACAGCAATAGTAGGGAAAATGCTAAAATCTATTATTAAGCACGTAGTAACAGGGCACTTCACATCGAATAACAGGATTGGGCAGAATTAAGACGGATTTATGAAAGGTAAATTGTTCTTGACAAATCTGTTAGTGTTTTTTCAGGTAACTAGCAGGATAGATAAGGGGGAACCACTGGATATGATGTATTTATATATACAGAAGTAATTCGATGAGGTGCCACTCAAGAGATTATTGAATAAATTTAGGGCTCATGGGATTGGGCGTTATATACTAGCAAGGATTAAGGATTGGTTAACGGACAGAAAACAGAGAGTAGGAATAAACAGGCCATTTTCGGGTTGGCAGGCACTTACTGGTGGGGTCATAGCATCCCTTGGGAGCACTATATATAAGCAAGCCTCCATGCTGTACCATCACTCTGGAGTTTGAATAAAGGAGCTGATGTCACAATTGCTCATAAGGGTGTTAAAAAAACAAGCCTGAAGGCTTTGTGTCTTAATGCAAGAGGTATCCGCAATAAGGTGGATGAATTAAATGTGCAAACAGATGTTAACAAATATGATGTGATTGGGATTACGGAGACGTGGCTCCAGGATGATCAGGGCTGGGAACTCAACATCCAGGGATATTCAACATTCAGGAAAGATAGAATAAAAGTAAAAGGAGGTGGGGTAGCATTGCTGGTTAAGGAGGAAATTAAGGCAATAGTTCTGAAGGACATTAGCTTGGATGATGTGGAATCTATATGGGTAGAGCTGCAGAATACCATAGGGCAAAAAACGTTAGTGGGAGTTGTGTACAGACCTCCATACAGTAGTAGTGATGTTGGGGAGGGCATCAAACATGAAATTAGGGGTGCGTGCATTAAATGTGCAGCAGTTATAATGGGTGACTTTAATATGCACATAGATTAGGTTAACCAAACTGGAAGCAATACGGTGGAGGAGGATTTCCTGGAGGGCACAAGGGATTGTTTTTTAGACCAATATGTCGAGGAACCAACCAGGGGGGAGGCCATCTTAGACTGGGTGTTGTGTAATGAGAGAGGTTTAATTAGCAATCTCGTTGTGCGAGGCCCCTTGGGGAAGAGTGAGCATAATATGGTGGAATTCTGCATTAGGATGGAGAATGAAACAGTTAATTCAGAGACCATGGTCCAGAACTGAAAGAAGGGTAACTTTGAAGGTATGAGGTGTGAATTGGCTAGGATTGATTGGCGAATGATACTGAAGGGTTTGCCTTTGGATGGGCAATGGCAGACATTTAGAGACCGCATGGATGAACTACAACAATTGTACATTCCTGTCTGGCGTAAAAATAAAAAAGGGAAGGTGGCTCAACCGTGGCTAACAAGGGAAATCAGGGATAGTATTAAAGCCAAGGAAGTGGCATACAAATTGGCCAGAAATAGCAGCGAACCCAGGGACTGGGAGAAATGTAGAAGTCAGCAAGAGAGGACAAAGGGTTTGATTAGGGCAGGGAAAATGGAGTATGAGAAAAAGCTTGCAGGGAACATTAAGACGGATTGCAAAAGTTTCTATAGATATGTAAAGAGAAAAAGGTCAGTAAAGACAAACGTAGGTCCCCTGCAGTCAGAATCAGGGGAAGTCATAACTGGGAACAAAGAAATGGCGGACCATTTGAACAAGTACTTTGGTTCGGTATTCACTGTGTAGGACACAAACAACCTTCCGGATATAAAAAGGGTCGGAGGGTCTAGTAAGGAGGAGGAACTGAGGGAAATCCTTTTTAGTCGGGAAATTGTGTTGGGGAAATTGATGGGATTGACGGCCGATAAATCCCCAGGTCCTGATGCGACTGCATCCCAGAGTACTTAAGGAGGTGGCCTTGGAAATAGTGGATGCAGTGACAGTCATTTTCCAACATTCCATTGACTCTGGATCAGTTCCTATGGAGTGGAGGGTAGCCAATGTAACACCACTTTTTAAAAAAGGAGGGAGAGAGAAAACGGAATTATAGACCGGTCAGCCTGACATCGGCAGTGGGTAAAATGATGGAATCAATTATTAAGGATGTCATAGCAGTGCATTTCGAAAGAGGTGATATGATAGGTCCAAGTCAGCATGGATTTGTGAAAGGGGAATCATGCTTGACAAATCTTCTGGAATTGTTTGAGGGTGTTTCTAGTAAAGTGGACAAGGGAGAACCAGTTGATGAATATTAGGACTTTCAGAACGCTTTCGACAAGGTCCCACACAAGAGATTAATGTGCAAAGTTAAAGCACATGGGATTGGTGGCAGTGTGCTGATATGGATTGAGAACTGGTTGTCAGACAGGAAGCAAAGAGTAGGTGTAAATGGGGACTTTTCAGAATGGCAGGCAGTGACTACTGGGGTGCCGCAAGGTTCTGTGCTGGGGCCCCAGCTGTTTACTCTGTACATTAATGATTTAGACGAGGGGATTAAATGTAGTATCTCCAAATTTGCGGAAGAAACTAAGTTGGGAGGCTGTGTGCGCTGCGAGGAGGATGTTATGAGGCTGCAGAGCGACTTGGATAGGTTAGGTGAGTGGGGAAATGCATGGCAGATGAAGTATAATGTGGATAAATGTGAGGTTATCCACTTTGGTGGTAAAAACAGAGAGACAGACTATTATCTGAATGGTGACAGATTAGGAAAAGGGGAGGTGCAAAGAGACCTGGGTGTCATGGTACATCAGTCATTGAAGGTTGGCATGCAGGTACAGCAGGCGGGTAAGAAACCAAATGGCATGTTGACCTTCATAGCGAGGGGATTTGAGTACAGGGGCAGGGAGGTGTTGCTACAGTTGTACAGGGCCTTCGTGAGGCCACACCTGGAGTATTGTGTACAGTTTTGGTCTCCTAACCTGAGAAAGGACATTCTTTCTATTGAGGGAGTGCAGCGAAGGTTCACCAGACTGATTCCCGGGATGGCGGGACTGACCTATGAAGAAAGATTGGATCAACTGGGCTTGTATTCACTGGAGTTCAGAAGAATGAGAGGGGATCTCATAGAAACGTTTAAAATTCTGACGGGGTTAGACAGGTTAGATGCAGGAAGAATGTTCCCAATGTTGGGGAACTCCAGAACCAGGGGACACAGTCGAAGGATAAGAGGTAAGCCATTTCGGACCGAGATGAGGAGGAATTTCTTCACCCAGAGAGTGGTGAACCTGTGGAATTCTCTACCACAGAAAGTTGTTGAGGCCAATTCACTAAATATATTCAAAAAGGAGTTAGATGAAGTCCTTACTACTAGGGGAATCAAGGGGTATGGTGAGAAAGCAGGAATGGGGTTCTGAAGTTGCATGTTCAGCCATGAACTCATTGAATGGCGGTGCAGACTAGAAGGGCCGAATGGCCTACTCCTGCACCTATTTTCTAAGTTTCTATGTTTCTGTGTTTCTAAAATGGTGGAACTACGCGGGGAAGTGTTCCATTGGTTAATACAGGTTACAGCAATATCATTGGCTGGTACAGTGCAATTAATTTTATTGGATAGAGTACATTCTTCTTATTCCATTGGTACATTCAGTTATGACGACTGTTGCTGAGGAAAAGCCTTTGCAGGTAATGTGTTAATTTTCTGCGAACGTCTTCCCAGGCTTATTCTCAGGCTAATGTTCTTGGCAGACATATGGCTACCATTTACTTAATAGAAGCATTGTCCCTGTTATCTTCTGAGGCTGGAACATCGTGGCCTCCTCACATTATATCTGAGAGCTGTCTGCATAAATCTTGTGCGTGTTCTTATCTCCTAAGCGAATTTCTCTGACCTCAGTGTTTCTGCCGAACACAGCTATTTTACCATGAACGCAATTTAAATCTTACTCTCAGTCTTCCTTACTTTATTTTAATTACACCGAATTACTTTACCTCTAATTAAAGTTTTTCGCTCTAACACTCATATACATCCACATCTACCCAGTCTTGAGCCTGGGAGACTCTGTCTCCACGCACTGGTTTTGGCAGAACTCATCTTCAACCTCAATATAAGCTTTTTCTGTTGTGTTTTTAAGTTTCCATGTTGACGACGCAATACAGGATTTTGATAGTAATGAGTCCTAACTAAGTGCATTACAATTTGAAAAAACGATTTATAATTTATTATTTTCAACAGTTTGCTAGTGCTCTGTGTGATTCTACCTTCAGAGAAGCGACATGAGCGATAAACTAAGACAGATCTGAGCTCCTCGGTATTATTTCCCAGTGCGTTTGTTTCACAGTGATAATGTGTGACGTAACACCATAATGACTGGTGGCAGAGCCAGAGCCTTGCGTCAGCAGAAAATCCAAACCAGTGTCTTTGTCTTTGCAGAAGCAAGCTTTTCAATGAATGTACTTCGTTCATTTTATACTTGCAATGCCTAATCCCTCAAAACACTCACCAAAGCCTGTATTCTTACAGCTGGATGAAAGTTGGCATCTCCTTGTGAGGTGCAGTTTGTTCAGGTCATGTTCCCGAGCTGCCCCAGGGAGGGGGCAGTGTGAGATGTTCCTTTGCGGTGCAGTTTCTCAATCTGAGATGCCCCACGGAGGGGAAAGTGTGTGATGTCACTGTGGGATGCAGTGTTTTCAGTGTCTGACCTTGAGCTGCCCCAGAGAGCGTGCCGTGTGTGATGTCCCTGTGAGGTGCAGTAAGTCGTGAGTCTGACACTGGGCTTTCCCAGGGAGGGGGCAGTGTGTGATATCACTGTGGTGTGCAGTGTCTGACCGTGAGCTGGCCGGGAAGCGGGCGGTGTATGATGTCCCTCTATGGTGCAGTCTTTTCAGTGTCTGACCATGAGCTGCCCCAGGAGTGGGCAGTGCGTGATGTCCCTGTGGGGTGAGATAAAGCTAGAGTCTGACCCTGAGCTGCACCAGGGAGGGGTTAATGTGTGATGACATTCTGGGGTGCAGTTTCTACCCCTCAGCTGCCGCAGGGAGAGTAAGTGTGTGATGTACTTGTGGGGTGCAGTGCCTGAACCTGAACTGCGCCAAGGAGCGGGCAATGTGTGCTGACGCTGTGGGGTGCATATCCTCAGTGTCAGACCCTGGGCTGCCCTAGGGAGGGGGCAGTGTGAAATGTCCCTCAGGGATGCAGTAAGTGGTGAGTCTGACCCAGAGCTGCCCCACGGAGAGGCAGTGTGTGATGTCCCTGTCGGTGCAGTATGTTCAGTGTCTGATCCAGAGCTACCCCAGGGAGGGGGCAGTGTGAAATGTCCCTGTGGGATGCAGTAAGTGGTGAGTCTGACCCAGAGCTGCCCCAGGGAGGGTGCTGTGTGTGATGTCCCTGTAGGGTGCAGTATGTTCAGTGTCTGACCCAGAGCTGCCCCAGGGAGGGTGCAGTGTGTGATGTCCCTGTGGGGAGCAGTATGCTCAGAATCTAACCCTGAGCTCTCCTCACACATACTTTTCTCGGGGACAGTTGCACGCTTCTCAGTTGGAATTAAATTGTCGGACATCCCCATCTGCTGGACGCAGGTGGCACTACTGAACAGATCGTGATGGCTCAGCCGTTTCACAGAGTAATCTAATTGCAACGACCGGCAAGAAGATTTAATCTTATTTCTGTTGTATTGACGACATACTTGGTAGTTTACAGTATTGGAAGTAAGCACTTTAAAAAGCCCATCACTCTTTACGTTATTTGAAAAATATACAGAATAGTATCCACAGCTCAGGTACAGTTCAGACCTGGATGTGATTAAAACTTGCACGAACAGTAAAAGTGAACAGAGCGACTCTCTTCTGAACTGCTCGGTGGTGTGTGTTTCAGCAGAAAGCTCCAGTAAGTACCTCCCTTTCCACATTGGGGGCAGGTGAACATAGAAATATGGAAACAGAGAAAATAGGTGCAGGAGTAGGCCAATCTGCACTTCGGGAGTGCACCGTCATTCAATAAGGTCATGGCTGAACATTCCCTCAGTACACCTTTCCTGCTTTCTCTCCATACCCCTTGATACCCTTAGCTGTAAACGCCATATCTAACGACCTCTTGAATATATCCAATGAAGTGACATCAACAACTCTCTGCGGCAGGGAATTCCATATGTTAAGAACTCTCTGAGTGAAGAAGTTTCTCCTCTTCTCAGTGCTAAATGGCAAACCTCATGTCCTAAGACACAGTCCCCTGGTTCTGGACTTCCCTAACATCGGGGACATTCTTCCCACATCTAACCTTTCCAGTTCCCTCAGAATCCTATCGGTTTCTATGAGATCATCTCTCATCCTTCTAAACTCCAGTGAATCAAGGCGCAGTTGATGCAGTCTCTCCTCACATGACAGTCCAGCCATCCCTGGAATCAGTCTGGTGAACCTTCGCTGCACTCCCTCAATAGCAAGAACGTCCTTCCTCAGATTAGGAGACCAAACTGAACACAATACTCCAGGTGAGGCATCAGCAAAACCCTGTGCAACAGTAAAAGACCTCCCTGTTCCTATCCACAAATCCCTGTGCTTTTAAGGCCAACATGCAATTTGCCTTCTTCACTGCCTGCTGTACCTGCATGTCAACTTTCAATGACTGATGAAACATGATACCAAGGTCTCGTTGCATCTCTCCTTTTCTTAATCTGCCGAAATTCAGATAATATTCTGCCTTTCGTGTTTTTCCACCAATTGCACATTATACTGCATCTGCCATGCATTTGTCCACTCATCTTACCTGCCCAAGTCACCCTGCAGCCCTTTAACGTCCTCCTCATAGCTCACACCGCCACCCAGTTTAGTGTCATCAGCAAACTTGGAGATAATACACTCAATTCCTTCATCTAAACCGTGAATGTATATTATAAAGAGCTGGGGTCACAGCACTGAGCCCTGCGGCACTCCACTAGTCATTGCCTGCCATTCTGAAAAGGACCCGTTTATCCAGACTCTCTTCTTCCTGTCTGCCAACCAGTTCTCTATCCACGTCAGTACACTACCTCAAATACCATGCGCTTTGATTTTGCACACCAATATCTCGTGCGGGAAATTGTCAAAATCCTTTTCAAAGTCATATACACCACATCCACTGGTTCTCCCTTGTCCACTCTGCTAGTTGCATCCCCCAAAAATGCCTGAAGATTCGTCAAGCATGATTTCCCCTTCATAAATCCATGGTGACTTGGTCCGATCTTGTCATTGCTTTCCAAATGCGCTGCTATTTCATCCGTACCGATTGATTCCAACATTTTCCCCACTACTAATGGCAGTCTAACTTCTGTATAAATACCCGTTTTCTCTTTCCCTACTTTTTTTAAAAAGTGGTTTTACGTTAGCTACCCTCTAGTCCATAGGAACTGATCCAGAATCGATAGACTGTTGGAAAATGATCACCAATGCATGCACTATTTCTAGGGCCACTTCCTTATGTACTCTGTTTGCAGACTATCAGGCTCCCGGTATTTATCGGCCTTCAAACCCATCACTTTCCCTGAAACAATGTCCTGCCTAATAAGGATATCCTTCAGTTCCTCCTCACCAGATCCATTGTCCCCTAGTACATTCGGAAAGTTATTTGTGCATTCCTTCGTGAAGACAGAACGGAAGTATTTGTTCAATAGGTCTGCCATTTCTATGTTACCCATTATAAATTCAACGAATCCGATTATAAGCGAAATACATTTGGCTTTACTAACCTTTATCTCTTCACATTTCTTCCGAAGCTTTTGCAATCAGTTTTTATGTCCCTGCAAGCTTCCTCTCGTAATCTATGTTCCTCCCGTCAATTAAATCATTAGTCCTCCTCTGTTGAATACTACATTTCTCCCAATCCTCAGGTGTGTAGCGTTTTCTAGCCAATGTATATTCCTCTTCCTTGGCTTTAACACTATCCTTAATTTTCCTTGTTAGCCATGGTTGAGCCACCTTCCCCTTCTTATTTTTACCCTAGACAGAGATTACAATTGCTGAAGTTCATCCATGTCATCTTTAAATGTTTGATATTGCTTATCCACCATCAACACTTTAAGTATCCTTAGGAAGTCTATTCTAGCCAATTCACGCCTCATAACGTCGATGTTACCTTTCCTTAAGTTCTGCACTCTAGTTTCCGAATTAATTGTGTCACTCTCCATCTTAATAATGAAATCTACCATATTATGGTTACTCTTCCCCAAGGGGCCTCGCACAAAAAAAGTGCTAAATAGTTCCTTCTCATTACACATCACATTATGATGGTCAGCTCTCCAGTTGGTTCTGAGACATATTGCTCTAGAAACAATCCCTAATACACTCTAGGATATTCTCCCCCACTGCATTGCTACCAGTGTGGTTGGACCAATCAATATGTAGATTAAAGTCGCCCATGATAACTGATGTACCTTTATTACACACACCGCTTATTTCTTGTTTGATGCTGTCCCCAACATCACTACTACTGTTTGGTGGTCCCACTAACGTTTTCTGCCCTTTGGAATTACGCAGCTCCACCCATAACTATTCCACATCATCCAGACTAATGTTCCTACTTACTATAGCATTAATTTCCTCTTTAATCAGCAACGCCAACCCGCCTCCTTTTCCTCTCTCCTATCCTTCAAAATGTTGAATACCCCTGGCTGTTGCGTTCCCAACCTTAGTCAACCTGGAGCCATGTCTCTGTGATGCAAAATACATCATATCCATTCTCACAGAGCTTTCAGGCTTGTATTTTCAACACACTTTGCCACTTCAGAATGTTTCTGTTATGCGGCCCTTTTTGTTGTTTGCCTTGGGTTTTTCTGCCCTCCTCCTTTACTATTCCCCTTTCCATCTTTTGCTTCTGCCTCCATTTTACTTCCCTCTCTCTCACAGTTTCCCCGGTGTCAGGCAGAGATCCACCTGCTGCCCTCAATTATTTCATGTGACAGGACACAAAATTTCAAATCAATCTGCAGGTGGCCACACACAGCAGTGAGTAGTCAGGATGGCCGAGCGGTCGAAGGTGCTGTGTTCAGTTCAAAATCTATCTTGAAGACAAGGGTCCAAATACCACTTCTGGTGTT
Source organism: Pristiophorus japonicus (assembly GCF_044704955.1). Classification (NCBI taxonomy): domain Eukaryota; kingdom Metazoa; phylum Chordata; class Chondrichthyes; family Pristiophoridae; genus Pristiophorus; species Pristiophorus japonicus. The sequence continues at coordinate 650,803 of NW_027252944.1, forward strand.
TATTATTTTTAATCACTAAGCAGAAACAAACACCAACTTTGTTAATATTGAACCATTAATGTCAATTATTTCATTTTCTCTCATCTTCAATTGATCAATGTTCAAAATGTTTACGCTCGGTTGCGATGCGGGGACTTTTCACGTGTTAAACGAATATGATAACCACTCCACTACTGAAACACTGCAATTGACACAATGCGAGGAACATAACCAGAGCATTAACCTACACAGCTGGCCGATACTTCAGGAGCTGGTTTTACGAGAATAGAATGACGGTGCTATATTTAGGAAGGCTGTGAGTGTGGTAGGAATTGATCTCGTTTTTCCCAGACTTTACACATCGGAACAGGAGCTGGCCATTTAGCAGCGAGTGGTTAGGATCAGGAATGCACGGCTTGAGACTTTCTGGCCTCAGGTAAGAAGGTGGTGCTCAGGAATAAGGTGAAAGGTTGAATCTTCTGCACTGACTCTCTTTTACAAACTCCAGCACCAGGTCAGACGGAAATGTTAAGCGAGCAGCTGAACTGCTGAATCCCACTTTGAAGGAGTTGGCCGTGGTGTCAAACAAATGTGTTCCGTTGAATGATAATAATTGTTAGAATTGGAATTCAAGCTGAACACACGTGTCGAGGAGACAGTGACCTGAACACAAAACCTTCGACCGCCCGGCCATCCTGACTATTCAGCGCTGTGTGTGGCCACCTGCAGGTTGATTTTGATCTTTTGTGTCCTGTCACATGAAATAAATGAGCTCAGCAGGTGTATCTCTGCCTGACACCGGGGAAACAGTGAGACAGACCTTGGAGCAAGGGACTGGTTATTGCCAAACAGCAAAGGAAATATTAATTCTGGAAGAACAATATCGAAAAGAGCAATACCCCAACATGATTTGAACACACAACCTTTTGATCTAGAGTTAGACACACTACCGTTGCACCACGAGGCCTACACAGTGACCTGGAGATGTTCGTCTATATGAAGGTTCTGCAATACAAGGTGCTTTAAAATCCCCGCCCATTCCCACCAGGCATCAAAAGCAGCGCTCAGCTGACAGTCACCGGATGGTTTGTTCGAAAACTTTTCTCTTGCTTTCACGGGAAACCATCATTAATTAACCCCTCACCTTCTTTACAAAATCAAACAAATGCTAACTCAGGGACAGTCCATACTTCAATCATTTGGCCTGTGCTTTGGGGAGCGGGCAGGGAAGTGGACCTGAGTCCATTATCAGATCAGCCTTGATTGTATTAAATGTTGGAGCTGGCTCGAGGGGCCGTATGGCCCACTCCTGCTCCTATTTCTCATGATCTTATGTTCTTATGCATCTTAACCCATTTTACGCACTGTATTTTAGCTTTCTGGTTGAAAGTGTTCATTGTCGATGACACCACGAATCTGGGGCAACTTTTATCAAATTTATCAGCACCGATTATTCCTATCATGCACACAAAATACAATCAGTAGTGAAGATAAAATCCCACCGTGTGTATTTCCAGATTCAACGCAGTAGCAATTCAAATAAAGTGAAATAATTTTACACTGAACAGATTTGCAAGTGTTACTTGTATTTGTGTCCTTAATTAAACTTTGTGGCGTCTGACTCCCGTTCATGCCACTGCTGAATAAGAAAGGAGTGTTTGACATTGACCAGACTGCACTGCCCCTGATATTTGTCAGCTCATCCTTTATATTCAGTGGTTTCTCGCCCTTTGATGGGCTGCAGTGTAGCGGATATCACGTTGGCCTCACACGCAAAAGGTCCCCGGTGGATCCGTTTTCTCTCACTCAAAGTTATCTATTTATTGGTGATATAAAGAGCAATTAATGAATAAGGGAGCCCTTTTGCCAGGAGAATATATAGCAAATAAAAACAGCAAATGCTGGAAACCTCAGCAGGTCAGGCAGCATTTGCAGCGAGACAAAACTCGCCTCTGATTGTTCATCCACAGCAAGTTTAAACATAATGTTTCTGCCTCGGATTGAACCAGGTACCTTTCGCGTGTAAAGCAAACGTGATAACCACTACACTACAGAAACCTCTTGTACAACAGCCCCCACAGCGAGGAGCGGACCAGTGAGCTCCCTCTGTGGTGATCGGGAATGTGTTGGCTCTCCTGAAACAACTTCTGTCCCACACTGAAAGTTCTCAATCCTTCTCCTCCGCTGCCCTTTACAGAAATGTTACGGATAACCTAGCCACCGTGTTCATTTCCACATCCTCACAGTGGGGCCACAGAGGCTCCTACCATCTCCCCGCGAGCAGCGAACTCACCCAGTTTACAAAATTAAACCCCAAACACTTGCCCGGCAAAGTGCAGGAGAAGCCAGATAGTCTGTAATCTCGGTCTATCACAGAAAGTATTGGTATTCACGGTGATTACAGCAATTATTAATCGTCTCACAGACCTCAATTATTTTTCTGTGATGAATTGATCGAGGATTGAAAGTAGCTTAGTGCGCCGGGTCTTAACACCTCGACCACCAGGGAACAGTTACGATACATGGAGATATATTTATATATATTTATATATGAACCTGAATGTCAATAGCTACCTACCTAGACCTCGTGGCGCCCACGTTCGTGCGTCTAACATTGAGTGAGAGAAACAGTTCCACAGTGACACCTGTCATGTGTTCGACATGGTTGCTGCTTGTACTATTACAAGGTGTGCCACCAGAGGGCATTGCAGTGGGAGACTTGTTGCTTACCTGCACAGGTGTGCCTGGCCTAGAATAAAAGGCAGGCCACCAATAAAGGTTATCAATAAAGGACTCAGGTCACTACAGTTAAAGAACGACACATTGTGTCGTGGAGTCATTATCAGAGCATTTGAAGGTATAACAAGGGAGCCCAAAGCCTCAGAAACTGGAAATTCGAACAGAGCGTCGAAGTCATGCTGTAGATGCCTGGGACAACACATTGCTCAAAGTTGTCCACACGTGAAGGCAGAGTGTTTCTTCGACAGAAAGACTGGGCATCTTGCGAAGGCATGCCGACTGAAGGGTAAACCTGTTGTTAAAGCTATGAGTCCAGCGTTCAAAGCTCTGAGTCGAAATCCCAAGAGACTACAGAGTATGGAAGACCAACAACAGGACGAGGAGATGTTAGAGTTACACATCATCAGGAGCACGAGTTTAACGGACAGTGATTCGGAAAGCATCAAAATCCACATAGATGTTGCTGGATTCAAGATACCAATGGAAATTGACACGGGTGTATCCGTCAGTGTAATAAAGGAGTCACTGTACCGCGACAAATTGCGTGATTTCCAACTAGAGAAACCCAAGATAGAGCTGCGAGGCTACTCGGGAGAGTAAATTCCTGTGGTTAGTCCTATCACTGTACCGATCGGTGAAATATAAAGATTAATTTCAGAACTTGCCTCGAATAGTAGTGAAAAGAGATAAGTCTGCCTTACAAGGAAGAAATTGATTAAGCTCACTGAAGCTGGATTGTAGTCAGATTTTCTGTGTGGAAGCGAGATTTTCATCAACGGATGAGGTTATCAATAAGTAACCAAAGGTGTTCTGCGAAACGGACAGTCCGATCCAGGGCTTCAAGGCGAGATTCAGGGTACAGAAGAACGCTAGATTGGTTTACTACAAGCCCCGTTCCGTACCATATGCACTCAAGGAGAAAGTTCAGCATGAACTCAAAAAACTAGAAAGTGTTAACCGTAACACTGCGGAAACATCTCCACTTTCAGCTCCAGATTAACAATATTAAAACCAATGAGATCGGGAGAAAAGTTCCTCACATGCTCAGGGCAAAATAAATAATTGTCGTTCTACAAAAGAATGAACAAATTTCAGCACCAGGTCAGACGGAAATGAGAAGCGAGCAGGTGGACTGCTGAATCGCACGTTTAAGGAGTTGGTGGTGACAAAACAAATGGGTTTCGCTTCATGATTCAACATAAGAAATGTCTGCAATAGGATTCGAATACTATCTATAGAGATCTGAGCACATCACCTTAGACCACTCGGCCATCATTACTATTCAGTGCTGTGTGTAGCCACCTGCAGGTTGATGTTGAACTTTTGTGTCCTTTCACATGAAATAAATCAGGGCAGCAGGCGGATCTCTGCCTGACACCGGGGAAAGAGTGAGACAGACCTTGGAGCAAGGGTCTGGTTATTGTCAAACAGCAAATGAAATATTAATTCTGGAAGAATAACATTGAAACGAAATGTGATCCTGACACACAGAAAGAAGTGTTAAGGCAGAAGATTAAATGCTGCATCCCTTCCTGCAAAAAATTCCTTTCACAAACATTTCTCTGAACAAAACGGCACAAAACAAAAATGTTCCTTTCAAAGTCATTAAACTCACAAATTCCCACGCCCCGCGACTCTCCTGAATCAGATGCCTCAAGTTTTGTCGACTCCATCCATATCCCTTTGCTCCAAGGTCTGTCTCCCTGTTTCCCCGGTGTCAGGCAGAGATCCGCCTGCTGCCCTCATTTATTTCACTCTCTGTGAATCTCTCTAATATTCCAACAGCAGCCATGGTTGTGTGAAGGTTTGTATTCTGTTAATCGTCGCCAATTGTTGTGAAAAGTAGAACCCCAGGAGGCTGAGTTCTGTGAGCTAATCTTAGTGTGATCTTCGTCTTCTTTATTACAACTCCAGAGTGCCTGAACAACATGGCAGCCAACCTTTTATACTGGCCCTGCACGTGTGGGCAGGTGACCATTAGGACTCCAACAGTCACGCCCTCTGGTGGCAAGTATGACATAGTTACATACTTCACATAATTGTTATCGGTAAGAAGTTATAATTCCAATGAATGCCTGAATCATCAGAAAGGAGCCTGGTTTGTCGGACAAGGCTACATATCAGGAAGGAGCGTAGTTAGATGACAAGGGAAGTGATACTCTGATGATAAGTTTGGAGAATAAAAAGAGTAAATACTAGAAACACTGAGCAGGCCAGGCAGCATCTGTGGAGAGAGAAACAGAGTTAACGTTTCAGGTTAATGACCTTCCATCAGAAGTTGGGCAGTTGTGTTAGGTAATACTATTAAAAGTTTCAATTGTCACGAAGCAGGGGTAAGGAAAAGATATAAAATGTGGCATTTGGAACAGATAGTTTAGAATCCGATTAATGTTTGATCAATTTCTACACCGAGCTGGGAACTGTAACGTGTTTGAGTTCTTCGGCTAACATTCGCAAGGTTTGGGTGTAAATACTATTAAGTGTATGTTTAATTATTGTCTGCTTAATAACTCTGACATTTAACGTTGCGGACCCTATTCCTGCACTGCGTGTGTTCCAGCTCTGTTTGGAGCACCGATCCCTTCAATCCGTCGCTTACAGGGACAGTTGGATTCTCCGTGTCTTTGTTTGGTGAAATTTAAAAGATTGAAAGCGGCGAACATCAACCTGGTCACCGACTCACTAACCGCTACACGCTGCTCCCGTGAGATGGAAGCACAGTTACTGTTACAAGCTTGAACGCAGGTACAAGCAAAACTCATTCACAGAAAGTCCAAGTCCCTGAGGCACCTGATTTTTTTGCACCAAACTCCTTCGCAAAGAGTTGCGGTTCATGTGGGGTGATTTGGGCACATCTTTCCCCACACGACAACACTTCAAACATAACTCAACGGATGCAAAGCGCTTTGGGGCGTCATGAGTTCCTGAAAGGTGTTGTCGAAATGCAAGTCCTTCTTTGCAAAAGTTTGATGCAATTTTAAAATTCTTGGGTAAACTGAAGCTCGTCCGGGATTTGAACCCGGGACCTCTCGCAAATTTCAAACAATAACCCCGAAGCGAGAATCATACCCCTAGACCAACGAGCCAACTGCTCGATAAACGTGGAGATAAGGTGTAACCATTATTGAAACATTTTTAGTGTGTTGCTATTCTTGATCGGAGGAGCACATGAGATGGAATCAGTGACTTTGATTTTTCGACCTGTCTTCTGAAGCACCCCACGGTCCAACTCCGACAGTCAATGAGCTGTTGGGACGTTAGTGTATCCAGGCTGTGGGTGGTCACCACGAGCACAGCAGAGGGGTTTCTGCATTAGTTCTGGGTGGGGACAGTATCTTTCCCCTTCTCTCTTCCTCTTGTCTTTCACCCTGTGCTTTGGTTTCTCTATTTACTCCCCTGTCTCAGTTTCTAGTGTTTAAAAGGGAACAAAAGATGAAATGGGTGTCACTGTGGAACAATTTATCTCACTCAAAGTTAGAAACACTATCGTGGGCAGCACGAGGTCTAGGTAGGTAGCCGTTGAAATTCAGGTTCACATATAAATATGTATAAATATATCGACATGTATCGTAACTGTTCCCTGGTGGTCGAGCGATTAAGATTCGGCGGACTAACCTGGTTTCAATCCTCAATCAATTCATCGCATAAAAATAATTGAGGTCTGTGAGACGATTAATAATTGCTGTAACCACCATGAATACCAATACTTTCTGTGATAGACCGAGCTTACAGACTATCTGGCTTCTCCTGCCCTTTGCCGGGCACGTATTCCGGGTTTAATTTTGTAAACTGGGTGAGTTCGCTGATCGCGGATAGAAAGGTAGGAGCCTCTGTGGCCCCACTGTGAGGATGTGGAAGTGAACACGGTGGCTGGGTGATCCCTGACATTTCTGTAAAGGGCAGCGGAGGAGATGGATTGAGAACTTTCAGTGTGGGACAGAAGTTGTTCAAGGTGAGCCGACACAGAATGCAGATCAGCACAGAGGAAGCTCACTGGTCACCTCCCCTCTGTTGGGGTTATTGTACCAGAGGTTTATGTAGTGTAGTGGTTATCACGTTTGCTTTACACGGGAAAAGTCCCTGGTTTAATCCCGTGTTGAGTCTCCTGGCAAATGCTGCCTGACCTGCTGAGATTTCCAGCATTTGCTATTTATTCTCCTGGTAAAAGGGCTCCCTTATTCCTCAATTGCTCTTTATTTCACTTCAATAAATAGATAACTTTAACTGAGAGAAAACGGATCCACCGGGGTCCTTTTGCGTCTGAGGCCAACGTGATATCCGCTGTACTGCAGCACATCAAAGGGTGAGAAACCACTGAATATAAAGGATGAGCTGGTCAACGTCAAACCCTCCTTTCTTATTCAGCAGCGGCATGAAAGGGAGTCAGACGCCACAAAGTTTAATTAAAGACACAAATACAAGTAACACTTGCAAATCTTTTCACTGTAAAATTCTTTCACTTTATTTGAAATCCGAAAGCATTGAATCTGAAAATACGCACGGTGGGATTTTATCTTCACGAGTGATTTTATTTTGTGTGCACGATAGGAAAAACCGGTGCTGCTAAATTTGATAAAAGTTGCCCCAGATCCCTGAAGACTTTGAACCAGAAAGCTAAAATACAGTGAGTAAAATGGGATATGGCTTTCGAGTTAAGATGTAAAGCACAGGCCAAATGATTGAAGTATGGAATGTCCCTGAGTTAGCATTTGTTTGATTGTGCAAAAGAAGGTGAGGGGTTAATTAATGATGGTTTCCCGTGAGAGCAAGAGAAAAGTTTTCGAGCAAACCATTCGGTGACTGTCCGGTGACCGCTGTTTGTGATACCTGGTGGGAATGGGCGGGGATTTTAAAGCCCCTTGTATTGCAGAACCTTCATATAGACGAACATCTCCAGTTCAGTGTGTCGGTCCCATCGTGCAATGGTAGTGTGTCTGATTCCAAGTTAGAAGGTTGCGTGTTCAAATCACGTTAGGGTCATTGTTTTTTTTGATATTTTTCTTCCAGAATTTCTATTTCATTTGCTGTTTGACAATAACCAGACCGTTGCTGCAATGTCTGTCTCACAGTTTCCCCGGTGTCAGGCAGAGATACGCCTGCTGCCCTTATTTATATCATGTGACAGGACACAAATGTTCAAAATCAACCTGCAGGTGGCCACACAAAGTACTGTATAGTCAGGATGGCCGAGCGGTCTAAGGTGCTGTGTTCAAATTGCAGTTTTCTCTGAAGCTGAGGGTTCGAATCCCACTTGTGACTTTTCTGATCTTTGAGCGGAACCCATTTGTTTTGTCATCACCAACTCCTTAAAAGTGCAATTAAGCAGTCCACGTGCTCGCTTAACATTTCCGTCTGACCTCGTGCTGAAGTTTGTTCATTCTTTTGTGGACCATCAATCAGATATTTTGCCCGGAGCATGTGAGGAACTTTTATCCCGATCTCATTGGGTTTAATTTTGGTAATCTGGTGCTGAAAGTGGAGATGTTTCCGCAGTGTAACGGTTAACACGTTCGCCTCACACACGAAAGCACCTCGGATGGAAATATTTTCTGGAACTTTCTCATGCATGTTCAGAGGAGAGTTTGTTCTCCTGTGAAAGGTCAAGAGATCATAAGAACGTAAGAGTTAGGAACAGGAGTCAGCCATTCGGCCCATTTTCAAGTTTTCAAGATCTTTCCGCCCGGTTTCGGACCGGGGACCTTTCGTGTGTGAGGCGAATGTGATAACTACTGCACTACGGAAACACTGTGATAGAATCTATCACAGGATAAAACTACAGCTGTAACCTACACAGCTAGCCGAGATTTCAGGAACTTGTTTCAAGAGAATAGAATGAGGGTGCTATATTTAAGAAGGCTGTAAGTGTGGCCTTCGACAGCGTGGACCATTTTCCACGCCTGGGGAACCTACTGTCAGCAAGGGCAGATATCGAAGACGAGGTCCAACACCGCCTCCAGTGTGCCAGCACAGCCTTCGATCACCTGAGGAGGAGAGTGTTTGAAGACCAGGACCTCAAATCTGGCACCAAGCTAATGGTGTGCAGGGCGGTGGTAATAACTGCCCCGCTGTGAACAGGGTTTTTTTGCTTCCATGGTCAAAGGCCGAAGATATTCAGGACCCGATGTATCGAGTGATTCCATCAGATCTGAATGTGATGTTTGGTTTGAGGCTCTGGTCAACAAATCTTCCGCATTTAATACCCTGTAAAGTGAACTTCTGTAAATTAAAGTGAAAGAAGAACATTAGAACATAAGAAATAGGAGCAGGAGTAGGTCATACGGCCCCTCGAGCCTGCTCCACCATTCAATCAGATCATGGCTGATTTGATCATGGACTCAGCTCCACTTCCCTGCCCGTTCCCCTTAAACCTTTACTCCCATAATCGTTCAAAAATCTGTCTATCTCCGCCTTAAATATATTCAATATCCCGGCTTCCACAGCTCTCTGGGGCGAGAATTCCACAGATTTTCAACGCTCTGAGAAAAAATTCCCCCTCATCTCAGTTTTAAATGGGCGAACCCTTACTCTGAATCTATGCCCCCTGGTTTTAGTTTCCCCTGTGAGTGTGAACATCCTCTCTGCATCCACCTTGTCAAGCATCTTTTATGTTTCAATAAGATCACCTTTCATTCTTCTTAACTCCAATGTGTAAAGGCCCAACCTACTCAAACCTTTCTTCATAAGTCAACCCCCTCATCTCAGGAATCAACCTCGTGAACCTTCTCTGAACTGCCTCCAATGCAAGTATATCCTTCCTTAAATACAGAGACCAAAACTGCACGCAGTATTCCAGGTGTGGCCTCATCAATACCCTGTACAGTTGTAGCAGGACTTCTCTGCTTTTACACTCTATCGGCCTTGCAACCCCAGCTTCTTCAGTCTGTCCAGGTAACTGAAGTCCCTCATCCATGGAATCATTCTCGTAAATCTTTTCTGCACCCTCTCTGAGGCCTTCATATTCTTCCTAAAGTGCGTTGCCCACAATTGGGCATAATCCTCCAGTTGAGGCCGAACCAATGCTTTGTGCAGGTTCATCATAATATCCACACTTTTATACTCTATACTTCTATTTATAAGCAGAGATACTGTCTGAAACAATGGTTCTCAACCTTTTTTGTGTTCGCGGCACACTTTCAAATACATGAATGTTTGGCGGCACACGTGAAGGGATTAAAAAGTGAACACAGGTTAAATAAAAGTAAGTTTCAGAAAATTGAAAAAACATTTTATTAATCACAGTGTATGAAGATATTCAACATTGTTACACATGTATATTATTAATTATTTTTTATTCTGAAAGTAACAATAACGTAATAAACTATAATCATATTTCCTCACCTTAATTATAAATTAATTAGTATTTTAACGTGATACTTGAGCCTGACGTTTTTTAGTTATGTTACTAGTATTAGGACGTATAACCGATAAGGCGACTCTCATTTCGTGTTCAAGTCCGCCAAGTTTTTCAAGTTTTTTTTACATTTGATGTTCGTAAGAGTTGAGAACCCCAATTCATAGAGATATGATTTTGAAAACTGCATCAGAATTATCAAGGATTTTTTTGATATTACAGGATATTCTTCTTCAACAGAAATCCAGAACGCATCAAGAGACATATCTGCCTGTTTCATTTTGAGACCCCGGGCTGTAGAAATAGAAGTCAATTCTTCTTCTTGCATTGTAAGATCAAAATCTGACATACTGATTGGAGAAAATGGATTTCTTACACAATCACACTTCTCTACATCCAAAGATGGAACATATTTGTTGATGTTGTCTTCCAGTGATGTCAAATGCTCTATCACTATAGGAGCAACGTTTTTAATACTGTGATTTGATATCAAAGGGAACATTTCAAGATTGTTTTCTGTTGCTCTCTTTTTCCAGATAGAATTTTTTTCTGAATAGCTAATAGCTTGTCTGTAGAGGTGAGAATGTTTACATTTGGCCCTTGCATACTGGCATTATCGCTGTTAAAACAATTAAATATACCTGCCAAATATGCTAACTTAGCACACCACATTTTACTATTAATGTATTTGCAAAAGATATCGTTTCCTTCTCTTTCATAAATACTGAGAATTCTTATTTTAAGTTCAAATACACGACATAAGACTTTTCCCTTTGAAAGCCATCTTATATCTGTATGCAAAAGTAAAAATTCGTGCCATGCATCCATAGCTTCGCAAGTAAGCACGTTTTTGAAGTTCTTGATTTTATATAATTTACAATATTAACAACTTGATCTGACACAGATTTTAATTCTAGTTGTAATGTCTTTGCAACAAGTGCTTTTCTATGCAAAAAGCAATTGATGAATAATATATTTGGATTATGTTTTTTTGCGAGGGTAATGAATCCTTTGACATGTCCCACCACAGATGGAACACCGTCTGTGCAGATTCCAACACATGAGTCCCATGGAATTTTGAAGTTTTCTAAATATGAATTCACAGAATCAAACATGTCTTGACCTCTAGTATTTTCTGGAAGTTCTCTCCAGCACAGACATTGGTGCAATATCTCGTTTTCATGAATGAAGTGAACAAATGCTAATAATTGTGCTTTTTCAAAAATGTCGACGGACTCGTCGATTTGCAAAGCAAAATTAGAGTTTGTTATTTTCTGGGCTACATTTTCTTCAATGTTAGAAGACATATCATTTATCCTTCACCGAATTGTGTCGTCAGACAGCGGAATTTTTGCAATTTCTTGTTCCGCTTCATCACCAAGCATTATTTTGACAATTTTACGATATGCAGGCAAATTAAGTGAGTGAGCTATAGTATGAGACTGCATTTTCTGCGCTATTAATTCAGCAACTTTTTGCACTATAATTTAGATTGATTTTTCTGCAAGGTGCTGGTGCAATGCCCGACCTCTTCTGTGCTAAAGACATATATTTCTGATTCAATTGCCAACCAGAACTCCCACAGTGAAACGGATGAGTGACGAACGCCCGGAGTGGTGTAAACATTGAAACATGTTTCAGAATTCGGGGAATTCAGTTGGTACATCGACAGGATTTAAACCTCTCACATACCAGGAGGAAAACTGGAGCTGCTTCTGTTAAATGTGGTGCACCATTGCCGGCAGAGCCCGGCTTTCTGTACATTGTTAGTTAGAAATGTGAGCAAAATATCACTCCAATCTTTGGGTGGTTTCACGTCAAACACTTGTATTATTAGTTTGGACATAATTAGTGCAGCACAAACATTACTGTGAAGGTTGTTGACGCGCTGCCAAATGACTGGAAGTAATATCAATGCTCCTGATCTTTCATAGTCCCACGGGAAATCTCCCGCAATTATAATTACGTTTTTCTCTTCAGCTCTCATCTCACAGTTAGTTGGAGCCCTGTGTTCAGTGCCAAGAGTCATCATCACTTCTCGGACAGAATGAGAGTTCCGGCCGTCGTCTATCCATTTTCCTGGTTACCGCCAGTTATACAGGCAGAAATGATTTACTATCCGATTACAGCAGCCGTGGGAATCCCCGGTAAGTGATTAAATTCCATTGCGAACGTCGTCAATAAAGTTGGGACTAACTTTATTCCTGTTCTTATGTCAGTAATTATAATTTTAAACTATTCTTCTCAATTCAATTAAAAGGTTGAAAGTCAGTGACTGTATTTCCCGCTCGACCTTTTTAAGTGACTGATCATTTGGTGCCTTTCTAATTTTCTTTAACCCCCATAAAAGCTTCAGATAATTTCCCCCATGTAAAGTCTTTCAGTTTTATCTGAGAATCGAGCAATGAGTGATTCAGTGGATTATTTTAATCCCATTTTGCCGTGCCTGCTCTCCTTTCCCGTAACACTCGGTAATATCTGACAGATTATATTTTACTGAACATTCAGCGTGTTGTAAAATGCTCCATTGACTCCCGCTGTGGAGACAGACACTGACAGCCGATCATGGACATATACCTGGGAATTCGGACAGTCAGGACCGGGATTTGTTGAGTCCCGTTAATCAGAATCTACCCGCTGTTCTCGATCTGGTTCAAGCGAAGTGCCGGATATTATTCCTGGTGATCACAATCCATGCCGAGAGTGGGATTGTGCTCCATGCAGGAACACAGACTCTCTCCCTCATCTTCTCCACTGACCGGTGACCAGCCTGGTCTCAGACTCGCCTTCACCCTCCCGGCGGAGATTGTTCTGCCTTCAGCCGGTGGGAGGCAGCTGGTTTCTAACACATCCATTCCTGCAGCGGTGCAGGTCAGACCGGGAATCCGTGCTGTGATAGAGCGATTGAAACAAGGCAGCGGCGCTCTATGCAGCTGTCCTGGATTTGTCCACATTTTAAAATCCGTTTTACATTCAATACCTGCATATTAACCAAAGCACCGGCTCCATGCCGGGTCATGGTCCCTTCTTTCTAATCGCACAAATTTATTGTTCAGACCAAACGCTTGCAGGATGATATAACATCGACTGTACCCTCAGTAAGTCTGTCCGCTCGGTGATCCACACACATTCACTTTAATTTCGCTTCAGATACTGAGAGATAGAGAAATTTCTAGTCACATTTACCCACCCGGTCTCCATATCCCTTTAGCGCCTCTTCCTCCAGCAACAAACCCAATCTGCTTTGAATTCTGACAGTTTCTGCCTCAACCTCTATCCATGTGACTGAACTCCACCGCCTCCCCAATCCCTGTATAAAAAAGCTTCTCCCGCTCTCTCTTCTTTCTGTTCCATTCTCTTCTATTTCATTTAGTTTTTACAGCGCCTCTTTCTGAAACACACATCTACTGGAATCAGTCTGCTTCTATCTACCTTCTTCCATCCTGTCAATATTTTTAAACACATCTGTCACTTCACCCTGTAATCTGTGTCTGTGTTACATTCCTCTACCTCACATTTACAGTTATGTGGCAGAGCCCAGGGTATTGAAACAGTGTGATTTATCACCCATTGTACCACTGACTAACTTTCCCACTTCATTGGGAAACTTAAATCTCACATTCTGTCTCCTGAGTTCCCACCACCCTGTACTAATAAATTGCCTTACATGTGTGTGTTTGAAGAAATATGGTCAGCATTAAAATCCAATGTTACGGCTGTTTGTAACATTCTGCAGAGTACGTTTGAAGAGGTTACTCAATGAGAACAGATTGAAGTGAGTTGTCTCACTATCCCGCTGACTCTCACAAATCTCAGGATCAATGCAGCCTAATGCTCCTACTGCAAGCTTCGCCCCTGTATTACTAAGAATATCTCTGACTATATCAGCTCACATGGTCCGTTGTAACATGTGCCGCACCAAGAGTCCCCATCATTTCTCAGAGCTCAATGCAGTTTGATTTATTGGATTACCATTTGCGATGTTCCAGTTCTCGGCGTGGTAATTGGTGTTCCCGGTAACGTGCTTAGTTTGTGAAACAAAAGCGCCAAATTGTTAATTCCATTCAATATTGTGTCAGCTGCGGTAATTGTAACTATAATTATGATCAGTACTCGGTGCATTTGGAATGTCTGTTCCCATCGTCTCAAATTGTATTACATTGTCAGTTAAGTCCCTGCTTTGATAAAGTTTTTCAGTTATTATTCATAAAAATGGGAACCCACGTAATTAGCGGTAAACTTACGACTTGGATCGATAGTTGGTTGAACGGAAGGAACCACAGAATAGGGATAAATGTTAAGCGAATTTTGGCTTTTATCACAAGGGGGAAGATATTTATAACTGAGCAAGTGCTGTTCTCGCTTCACAGAGATTTGGTCAGGTCTCATTTGGAATATATACGTTCAGTTATGGGCAACATATTGCAGGATAGATGGATTGACCTACAAGTGGTTTCAGCGCAAGTTAACCAGACTGATATCACGGTTTAAAGTATTCAAATATGAGGAAAGGTTACATAACCTTGCCTTGTATTCCATTGTGGTTAGAAAGATGAAGCGTGATATAACCGAGCTATTTAAATAGATAAAGGTCTTCGATAGTGTAGTCACAGAAACTGTTTCCAATGGCGGTGTACTCTAAACCAGAAGGCATTATCATAAAATTGGAGCTCGGAGTGAAATCACGAAACACTTTCTCACGCAAAGTCCAGGAGAAATCTAACACTCGTTCTCCCAAAATTCTGTCAATTAATGGTCAGTTGTAATTTTACAGACTCTGATCGATAGATTTATTAAGGTCAGGGTATCAAGGGGTATTGAACTAAGACGGTAATTGGAGTTAGGGTGCCGATCACCCATGGTCTACTGGAATGGTGGAAAAGTCTTGTGGGGCAGAATGATCTAATCCTGCGTTCCTATACGTCAAGCACCAGAGTCATCATTTCTGCAATGAGCTTTCCGGTAATCGCAGGTCCAATTTCAGTGTATCTGAATGTTCTACACGAAAAAATGTCCGCTGATATCCTGCAGCCCATAGAGTTTCCAGCACTCATTTTAACAGGTTACCGATTGCATAAATCCGTGTCTCGCTGTATTACCTGGAGGGCCTGGTCATTGTTCTGTCGGTTCTGAGGTGATTAGTTGTCAGATTTGCGAGATGTTTATTGATATTACACAGTTTTTGAATCTCCAACTCAAAATCTAACATTGTTTTACATGGAATGTCTCGGAGCAATGCGGTTCTAAGTGAGAATGAGCCCAGTATTCACACAGTGGGATGTCGTTCGAATGTGAAATTGTTTCAGTTAATCGTTAGCAGTGTCAGGAACCCCTCGCTCATGTTCTCCTCTTTGCATGCTCTGGTTAACTTATCTACCTCGCCTTTAAATGTAACAGCCGGGGCTTCCATCTGAATCAGAAGTTTTTGGGTTTGATACCCTGTCGAAAATCTAGTCTCACTATCGTATGACTTTCCCATGGTAGTTTTTCCGAATAACGCAAACCTTAGCCAACTTTACCAACCACATGTTATATTTGTGGATCTTGCTGTAGCATATATATACATTTAGTTACATTGCAAGGTATGTTACGAAGTTGTAGACACCATCTTCTGACAAACAGTGAAAGGCCATATTGACTTTGCTAGAGTGTGAAATACAAGTGTATTATTTCACGCCAATTCTGGGAAATACGGTTGTGGTTTCAAGCAATTCATAGAAACCACACTGGTGATGTATTTATTCAGAGCTGAATTCGTGCACCAAGCACAATTATGGTCCGTGGCTGCAAATTTCATTTTTAAATATTTGCAGTCAGTTATACACACATGTAATGATTTTATTTGGGAGATTGCACATGCAGTGGAACCGGAGACTGAAGGGATGGAGAGCTTGGAAAATAGAAACAGTAAGACACAGTAGTAATGATATTTTAATTGTAGCTACCAACAGTTGTGGTTGGATTCAGTGAGAGAAAGACATTGTTTCCCTTTTTGTCCTGTCATTATATAGCAGCTGCAATTAGAAACAAGAATAATTGTCAAATCGTTTTGTTACTGGAATATTTGTTAATCAGGTATCACCAATATTTAAACTGTGACTCTGTTTAAGCCGAGAAGATAATGCATTAATTGATAATGACATTTCTGCAGCCACCAATCTCCCCAAATATCCCCTCACCATCACCTTTGATGCCCTATTTCCTATTAAAACAATTAATCTCTCTCACCCTGCCCTTTCCCTGCTACGGCCCACATTCTCGCTCACTCAAGTACAAGGGCCGCAGACTTGTACGGATAACTGATTTAACCATTCAACGCCAGATTTGGCTAGACTGCATAAAGCATTATCCGGCCCTACTCGTGTCTGCTAAAACTGCTCACTATTCCAAAATCATTCCAGAATGGAAATATAACCCCCGGCTACTATTCTCGACTGTTAACCTTCTTGTTAAACTCCTCTCCCCAGTCTCCACCACACTCACCTCCAACAACAAGTGTGAGTAGCTCATGGAATTATTTGTCTCAAAGATTGAGACTACCCAATCAGCTGCCTCTGCCACTTCTCTTCCTTCCTCTAGCCCAACGAGTCAAACTTCCCCTAAGTTTCAACCCTGCCCTAGCCATGAAGTCGCATCTCTCTCTAGTCTCTCCCTGATCTGCCCCTCTTGATCTCTCCATGCTCATCTTATCCATGAGACCAACTTCCTGCTCACTTGATCCTATTCCCACCAAGCTGCTGATCAGCCAAATTTCTTTTCTGGCTCCCGTGTTAGCTGACATTGTTTATGGTCCTCTCAGCTCAGGTCCTCTCGTCTCCTTCAAATCTATCGTCATCACCCCTCTCCTCAAAAAACAACCCTTCACCACACTGGGCTTGCAAGCTACCGCCCCCTCTCCAACCTTAATTTCCACTCCAAATCCTTGAACAAGTTGTCGCCTCCTGGAACTCCATGTTTGAATCCCTTCAGTCTGGTATCCACCATGCCACACTACCGAAACTGCTCTTATCAAAGTCACAAATGGCATCCTTTGTGACATTGACAAAGATAAACTTTCCCTCCTCATCATTCTAGACCAGTCCCAGCCTTCGATGTGGTTGAGTAATCCATTTACCGCCAATGGCTCTCCAACTGGCTGGGAGTGCACATGCCTGGTTCCATCCGTATCTCCCTAATCGTAGCCAGAAAATCACTTGCATTCTCTTCTATTCTCACGATAAATCGTTGCATATCGTGTTCCCCAGCAATTGCCCCCCCCCCCTGTTCTCCACTATATGATGCCTCTTGCCGACATCATCCGAAAACACAGCTTCAGTTTCTACATGTAGGCTGCTGATACCTAGCTCTACCTCACCCCCACTTCTCTCGAGGCCTCCAAGATCTCGAAATTGGCAGACTGCTTGTCCCACATTCAGTATTGTTGAGCAGAAATATTGTCCAATTAAATATTGGGAATACCGATGACATTTTCTTTGGGTCCCGCCACAAACTGTGTTCACTAACCAACGACTCGATCCCTCTCCCGTGCTTCTGTCTGTGACTGAACTAGGCAGTTCGCAATCTAGCTATCCTATTAGAACGGGAAATAATCTTCTGGCCATATACCTGCAACATAACTAAATCCACCTGTTTCAACCTCCATAATATTGCCCAGCTCCGCTCCTGCCTCAGATCCTCTGCTGCTGAAACCTCCATCCATGCCTTAATTACCTCTAGTTTGTACAGCTCCAACACACTCCTGGCTGACCTCCTACATTCTACCCTATGTAAACTTGAGTTCATTCAAAACTCGCCAGTGCATGTCCAATCTCGCACGTAATCCCACCTGTGCTCGCTGAGCTCCATTGAATCCGGTTCAACAATACCTCGATTCCAAATCCCTCCATGGCCTCGTCCCTCGCTATCTCTGTAATCTGCTTTAGCATCGCAACCCCGCAATATGTCTGCGCTCCTCAAATTCTACCCTCTTGTGCATCCCTGATTATAACTGCTCAACCATTGGTGGCCGTGCCTTCAGCTGTCCGAGCCCTGAGCTCTCGAACAGCCTCCTTAAATCCTCACCGCCTCTATACCTCCCTTTCTTCCTTGAAGACAGTGTTTACCTTCCTTGAAGGTAGAGTTGCAGAACACCAAAGGGCAAAAAACGTTAGGAGGAGTTGTGTACAGACCTCCAAACAGTAATAGGGATGTTGGGGAGGGCATCAAACAGGAAATTAGGGGTGCATGCAATAAAGGTGTAGCAGTTATAATGGGTGACTTTAATATGCACATAGATTGGGCTAGCCAAACTGGAAGCAATACGGTGGAGGAGGATTTCCTGGAGTGCATAAGGGATGGTTTTCTAGACCAATATGTTGAGGAACCAACTAGGGGGGAGGCCATCTTAGACTGGGTGTTGTGCAATGAGAGAGGATTAATTAGCAATCTCATTGTGCGAGGCCCCTTGGGGAAGAGTGACCATAATATGGTGGAATTCTGCATTAGGATGGAGAATGAAACAGTTAATTCAGAGACCATGGTCCAGAACTTAAAGAAGGATAACTTTGAAGGTATGAGGCGTAAATTGGCTAGGATAGATTGGCGAATGATAGTTAGGGGGTTGACTGTGGATGGGCAATAGCAGACATTTAGAGACCGCATGGATGAATTACAACAATTGTACATTCCTGTCTGGCGTAAAAATAAAAAAGGGAAGGTGGCTCAACCGTGGCTATCTAAGGAAATCAGGGATAATATTAAAGCCAAGGAAGTGGCATACAAATTGGCCAGAAATAGCAGCGAACCTGGGGACTGGGAGAAATTTAGAATTCAGCAGAGGAGGTCAAAGGGTTTGATTAGGGCAGGGAAAATGGAGTGCGAGAAGAAGCTTGCAGGGAACATTAAGGCGGATTGCAAAAGTTTCTATAGGTATGTAAAGAGAAAAAGGTTAGTAAAGACAAACGTAGGTCCCCTGCAGTCAGAATCAGGGGAAGTCATAACGGGGAACAAAGAAATGGCAGACCAATTGAACAAGTACTTTGGTTCGGTATTCACTAAGGAGGATACAAACAACCTACCGGATATAAAAGGGGTCAGAGGATCTAGTAAGGAGGGGGAACCGAGGGAAATCTTTATTAGTCAGGAAATTGTGTTGGGGAAATTGATGGGATTGAAGGCCGATAAATCCCCAGGGCCTGATGGACTGCATCCCAGAGTACTTAAGGAGGTGGCCTTGGAAATAGCGGATGCATTGACAGTCATTTTCCAACATTCCATTGACTCTGGATCAGTTCCTATGGAGTGGAGGGTAGCCAATGTAACCCCACTTTTTAAAAAAGGAGGGAGAGAGAAAGCAAGGAATTATAGACCGGTCAGCGTGACCTCAGTAGTGGGTAAAATGATGGAATCAATTATTAAGGATGTCATAGCAGTGCATCTGGAAAATGGTGACATGATAGATCCAAGTCAGCATGGATTTGTGAAAGGGAAATCATGCTTGACAAATCTTCTGGAATTTTTTGAGGATGTTTCCAGTAAAGTGGACAAAGGAGAACCAGTTGATGTGGTATATTTGGACTTTCAGAAGGCTTTCGACAAGGTCCCACACAAGAGATTAATGTGCAAAGTTAAAGCACATGGGATTGGGGATAGTGTGCTGACGTGGAATGAGAACTGGTTGTCAGACAGGAAGCAAAGAGTAGGAGTAAACGGGTACTTTTCAGAATGGCAGGCAGTGACTAGTGGGGTGCCGCACGGTTCTCTGCTGGGGCCCCAGCTTTTTACATTGTACATTAATGATTTAGACGAGGGGATTAAATGCAGTATCTCCAAATTTGCGGATGACACTAAGTTGGGTGGCAGTGTGAGCTGCGAGGAGGATGCTATTAGGCTGCAGATTGACTTGGATAGGTTAGGTGAGTGGGCAAATGCATGGCAGATGAAGTATAATGTGGATAAATCTGAGGTTATCCACTTTGGTGGTAAAAACAGAGAGACAGACTATTATCTGAATGGTGACAGATTAAGAAAAGGGAAGGTGCAACGAGACCTGGGTGTCATGCTACATCAGTCATTGAAGGTTAGCATGCAGGTACAGCAGGCGGTTAAGAAAGCAAATGGCATGTTGGCCTTCATAGCGAGGGATTTGAATACAGGGGCAGCGAGGTGTTGCTACAGTTGTACAGGGCCTTGGTGAGGCCACACCTGGAGTATGTGTACAATTTTGCTCTCCTAACTTGAGGAAGTACATTCTTGCTATTGAGGGAGTGCAGCGAAGATTCACCAGACTGATTCCCGGGATGGCGGGACTGACCTATCAAGAAAGACTGGATCAACTGGGCTTGTGTTCACTGGAGTTCAGAAGAATGACAGGGGACCTCATAGAAAAGTTTAAAATTCTGACGGGTTTAGACAGGTTAGATGCAGGAAGAATGTTCCCAATGTTGGGGAAGTCCAGAACCAGGGGTCACAGTCTTAGGTTAAGGGGTAAGCCATTTAGGACCGAGATGAGGAGAAACTTCTTCACCCAGAGAGTGGTGAACCTGTGGAATTCTCTACCACAGAAAGTAGTTATGGCCAATTCACTAAATATATTCCAAAAAGGAGTTAGAAGAAGTCCTTACTACTCGGGGGATCAAGGGTTATGGCGAGAAAGCAGGAAGGGGGTACTGAAGTTTCATGTTCAGCCATGAACTCATTGAATGGCGGTGCAGGCTAGAAGGGCTGAATGGCCTGCTCCTGCACCTATTTTCTATGTTTCTATGTTTCTATGTTTCTTATAACCTCCCTCTGACCAAACTTTGGTCATCTGTCGTAATTTATTCTTATGTGGCACGGTGCCAAAGTTATTTGTTATGTCTTCTAACACTGCTGTGAAGCGCCTCGGGATGTTTTATAAAGGCGCTATATAAGTAGACATTATTGTTGTTGTCATAATGTTCCAATTGTTGAATTAATTAAGTGATTTGACAAATACTGAACAGGGGACATGATTTTAGCAACTTTTATAATGCTCTATAGTTCAGATACATAAATTACTGACAGATTTGGCCATTTGCAAAGTCCAGTCTGAAATATTATCTCCTCATATCTTCGCCATTATTTCATGCAGCTCACCAGCTAACAACTCTGTGGAGCACCGTCACCACACGGACTGCAGCGGTTCAAGAAGGAGGCCCACCTCCGTCTTGTAAACAGCACAGGACGGCCCATCTCTTGTGTTTGATTCAGACTTACTTTGTTCATTTTTCTGTGTAGATTTTCATTATACTTCTGTATCCATGGTAAACACACGCCGCCCCCACCCCACACTCATAATTAACTATATTAATCTTATATACTCATGTGATTTAATTTCCAGCTAAGAATGTATTGTCTAAACACAGTTGAATGGGAATGCAGTTAATTATTTCTACACCAGCCGCCTTATCTTGTTCAGGATATCTTTTCAGTGCCGATGTTTCTTTTGTATATGTAGTCTCTCTCTCGCTCTCTCTGTCTCTATTTCTTTACAAATGAACACATGAAGCTCTTTACCTATATCAAGTTGGAACAACTGCTATATGTCACACTATCCTGCACACCAACGGAATCCGAATCAAACACTTCTGAGCATATCGTACATTGTTGATACACTGCGCTGGAAGCTCAGGTACATTTCATGTCCCACATCCGCTGGGATGTACTTTCCGCCAGTTTTTCTCACCAGAGACAGATTCTCCATATTGCTATGTGCCGGATTAATACTAAAGATGGATTCTGCCAATTCAGAGCTTAGACCTTGCCACGGAGCCTTTCTGATGCTGAATCTCGGCAGGTATCTCCTGGGCTGGACTGCCGGCTCTATTGTCACTTGTACTGTATCTTTGCTTCGGTCTGGAGATCGCCACCCACAACTCCCTCTGAAGGTTACTGCATTATTAGAGGCGTCAAAAGCGAGGAGAAGATTAAGGCCCTTGTGCCATTGTGTACTTTGGAATGAATATTTTTCCTCGGATTACAGAAGAAGTTGCAAGATAAGATTGTTTGTTTTATGGTCACATCTGAACTTCTCCCCCTTGTGATTATTGTTAGAGTTTGTCCATATGGGGTTTGCACTGTCCAAGGCACCAATGTAAACGATCTGAGACTTCCGGCCAAGAAGTCAGTTGATCAGATTATATATTCATCTGGTGGATTATAAACATAATTGTTGCAACTTGGTTGAGTTGAAACATACCAACTCCTCTATTATCGTCGTGTTTGACAGTAGTTTGTCCAAAGGTCTTTACTCATAGCCTCCAGTCTGCGAATACAACATGAGAACTCTGAGCCATTTCGTACCCACACCTTGTATCCGCTCCCCTTTCCTGTCCACGGACCCAAATCCCGCACTTTGTCTCACCCTCGGTTGTTCCCCTTTAGTATTCACTGCATTTCGGTCAGGCTTCATTCTCACCGCTCCCCAAACATCTCCCAATTTAGAATTGACCATTCATGACTTATTTTCAAATAGTTTTCTGTTAATTTCTTCTTCCGTCACTGAACTGCTACTTTTCGCAATTATCCATAACTCATTCTCACACTGTCCATTTATTCATACATTTAAATGGCCAGTAGTTTACTCGGATCTCTGGTGAATTTCTACCCCACTTTCTACGAAGTTTCAGTGGCAGAAGGGTAACAGCTCCGAGGAAATTTCCAGACTCCATTTGTCTATTCTATACTCTTTGTGAAATCGTTTATTTTCACGTATTTACACCACACTCACAGATATTTAACATTGCAATTGTATGTTAAAATCCTTTTCTGTTACACAATTCCAGCAGCGGTAAAGAGTTCAGTTCCAGTGCCCAGATCCAGTAATAAAGTACATTTCACACCAAATCCTGTGTAACTGGCTCCCATGCTGTAACATGACAGCTAATTCCCTGTTCCTGTGTTTTCCCCTTTTTGCAGCTAACGTGGTGACGATAGTGATCCTGTCCCGGGGAAAGTGCGGTCTCTCCAGATGTATCACTCGCGACCTGGTGGCCATGGCAGCGGCGGATCTACTGGTCATTATCACTGATGTGATACTGGTTCGGATTAATGGTTATTATTTCCCGACTACCTTCCTGCTCATCACACCTGTGTGTTCTTTCCTCCGAGCGCTGATGCGTGCAGTCACCGATATTTCTGTCTGGTTTACAATCGCTTTACTTTCGATCGTTTTGTTACCATTTGTTGCCAGAAGCTGAGGACTAAATATTGCACCGAGAAAACTGCATCCCTGGTTATAGGAACCGTGTGCCTGCTGTTCTGTATAAAAAACATCCCCTGGTTCTTTATATATGTACCCGTCTATACAATCGACCATGTACCCTGGGGCTGTCATGAAAAACCCGAGTATTACACTGTAACTGCTTGGGTAACATTTGGCTGGATTAACCGCTGTTTAACGCCACTGCTCCCAATATTCCTGATACTGCTGCTCAATGCTCTGACTGTCGGACACATTTTGGCGGCCAGCAGAGTCCGCAGGAGGCTGAGGGGCAGCAAGAATGAAGTGAATCACAATGATCCGGAGATGGAGAACCGAAGGAAATCCATTATCTTACTTTTCGCTATATCCGGTAACTTCATACTGCTCTGGACAACCTATGTTATATATTTCTTATTATACCAAATTACAAACCACTAGGTTACAATGACCCGATGACTATTGCAGACAGTACCAGCTATATGCTGCTGCTTTTAAGCTGCTGTACAAACACTTGTATTTATGCAGTAACCCAGACTAAATTCAGAGATGAGCTGAAAAATGGGTTGAAGTATCCGCTGAGAATAATATTTAATTTAGTTCAGGAAAGAAAAGTTCAGAGCAATTCCCAACATTAGATCTGCATTACATCACATACCGTATCCTGAGTTATATTTTACCTGAACATCAGCAGGCTACAACTCAGGCCCAGGCTTCTTCAATCATAACACTGGGCAATATCTGACAAGGCCTGCGGTTTCCTATGTAAGTGTCTGTGAACAAGGTAGAAGACCATTATGTAGACAGTGGGTTATAATAGCGGTAGCAGTTTAATTGGATTAAATCATGCTACTGGTCACAAAGAGATACACGTCCCAGCATTGAGGTTTAGGATGTTGTGACCATGTTTATTGTCGGATGAACATCAGAACACGTGGGTTATCCCTGCGAAGTTTAAAAGGAGAATACACCTTTCGATTTAATAGCTGAAGAATATTAGGAAGTGAATGATAACTGTGTTGGTTTTTGTGTGTGGAAATGCCTGGAGAATAATAAACCGATCATTATATCAATCAGCATGTATTGTCTTTGTAAGTTTACATTCTCCAGTTCACGAACAGCTTCTCCGTCACCTGCGGCTGCGTGGAATTTATTGGAACTGAAGTGATGTTGATTGTGGACGTGAGTCCATTGTCCTGGTGTCTGTGAACGGTGGTGTTTCCAGCAGCGAGTCCCCTTTCCCACTGTCTATGTACAATGGTGTTTGCAGAGTAACAACACCACTGGCAATGAGAACCAGTAGCACGGTGTGTGAACAGCTGCAGACTCTTCTCAGGAAGAAATGACCCAGGTGGCCATTGCCTGCTGTCAGATATCTGTGACCGCTGGTCAGATTGGGCACCGTGACAGCAATGTGATTCTAACCTTGTGAGCAGTAAAATAGTATCACATTCATCGAGCTCTCCTTCACCGAAAACATACTGAGGCTCACTTTCTGCAGGAAAACCCCGCCATTGTCCTAACTCATTCGCTGCATATACGGTATCAGGGTCCAGTGATCCAGACCCAGCTGAAGTGTGTGTGAATGTGAGGCTCAGTGTGTGAGGGACCAGTCTCAGTGTCCAGTGATCCAGACCCAGCTGAAGTGTGTGTGAATGTGAGGCTCAGTGTGTGAGGGACCAGCCTCAGGGTCCAGTGTTCCAGACCCAGCTGAAGTGTGTGTGTATGTGAGGCTCAGTGTGTGAGGGACCAGTCTCAGGATCCAGTGATCCAGACCCAGCTGAAGTGTGTGTGAATGTGAGGCTCAGTGTGTGAGAGACCAGCCTCAGGGTCCAGTGATCCAGACCCAGATGAAGTGTGTGTGAATGTGAGGTTCAGTGTTTGAGGCACCAGCCTTAGGGTCCAGTGATCCAGACCCAGCTGAAGTGTGTGTGAATGTGAGGCTCAGTGTGTGAGGGTCCAGCCTCAGGGTCCAGTGATCCAGACCCAGCTGAAGTGTATGTGAATGTGAGGCTCAGTGTGTGAGAGACCAGACTCAGGGTCCAGTGATCCAGACCCAGTTGAAGTGTGTGTGAATGTGAGGCTCAGTGTTTGAGGGACCAGCCTTAGGGTCCAGTGATCCAGACCCAGCTGAAGAGTTTGTGAATGTGAGGCTCAGTGTGTGAGGGACCAGTCTCAGGGTCCAGTGATCCAGACCCAGCTGAAGTGTGTGTGAATGTGAGGCTCAGTGTTTATGGGACCAGCCTTAGGGTCCAGTGATCCAGACCCAGCTGAAGTTTGTGTGAACGTGAGACTCAGTGTGTGAGGGACCAGCCTCAGGATCCAGTGATCCAGATGTGGAAATGTATTTTTATCTAAGCTGATACTATACGGTATTTGTGTGTCCTTTGCAATATATATATATATCAAAATGGAGTCCTGGCCCTTCCAGAACTTTCTGCATTTTAGCAGTCAGCTTACATAAACAGTTAAACCTGATTTGAGATGGCTGATGGACATCAGACAGCTAGGAGACATACATGCTGAGACAAGAACCCCCCCATGGTGCTCTCCTATTGTCTACACTACAGGAGTTCCATGTCACCCCACCCTTATCTTCTAGCCATTATCTCTTGCAGAGACCTCATCCATTTGATGCAAACAGATAAACTGACCAGAAAATTGAACTTTCCTGACCCAATACAAGACAGGTGATAGCCCATTACCTATGACTCATGGAGTAATGGCCGGGTGGCCAACTAATAACCCTGACAAAAGGAAATATCTGGATACCATGTCAGGACCAGGATATAGTAATTAACTCTTTATCTGTATTCACTGACTGTGAGACAGAGCAATACACAGGGAGAGGCCAGAACTTGGGTTTTACTGTATAAATATCTTGTTAAACTGAACCATTTCGGAGGTGTTCACTTAGCCCTTGACTGAGTGTAACCTGCCCCTTGCTAGCAAGTAAATTAAAGAAACTTCTGCCGGAGCTGTAAGTTTCGGAGTCATTCTTTTCCGAGGTCGAGATTTCGACAGTTACTTCTTGGAGGTTCCACCGAGATGCATACTCTCTGTCCTGTGAGTAAAACGGATACAGGCACAGTGCCTCTCCAGGGAAAGGCTTCAGTGGCCAAACAAGGTTAGCCTTTTGCTCACAAGAAGTTTCTTCACTGTTGAATCGCATATGTAATCTGTTGTCCACAGGGGAGGTACTGCAATCTACAAGACTCAGCATTTAAAAGCGAAACGTATTTTTTATAACCATTTCTTTCTCAGCTCGCCAGCAGAAGAGAACAGGTTCTGGAAAAATCTCGAAACAGCCCGGGGAAGGTTTCAGTCGGTAAGGGAGCGCTAGTCGATCGAAAAGGGTTACAGGTTCATATGTGATAAGATTTTTATTGTTTTTAATTCGGAAGGGGTTCTTATGTGATAACAGTACAGAAAAAAAAAGAAAGCACAATCGATCAAAGAGTTTGGGTACGGAACCATAAGTTTTATCAGTTTTTTTTATTCGGATAAGTTAAGGACTCGGTCTGTAATGGCGTACAACGCAGACTGAAAATATTGTTTGTTGTCCTTTTGATACTGTTGTGTGCAATACCTTTGTGAGAGATTGCTATTAGAGAAACGGGAAGAGTCACTAGGGAAAGTTGTGATTCGGGGAAAAAAACACCACAAGGATTGATTAAGAAAAGAAACAGTAACTGATTGATCAACTACGGTTGGTTCGTGCCAACATATCTCACACACCCAGACTGAGCCCGAATTAAGAGCCTTCTCAGGCCACGTAACGGCCAGGAGAAGTGGGCGTAGAGAACTCGGTTGGCCGAAAGGATTGTGAGATCAGAAACTGTGGAAAATCTTAATCATCCAGAATGGGTGCCGGAGCAAGTTAAAACACCACAAAAGGCACACCAGCCTATGTCAGGCTCCAGAATTATGGTCAGTCTTCAATTGACCAAAGAAACAAAAACGGTAAAGTGGACTAAGGGTGAAAACAGGCCATTTCCACCCGATGGTTCATTTAATTTAGAGGGAACAACATGTCTAGAGGAGTGTCTTGTAAACAGAGATCCAGGGAGAAAAAAAAAGGAAAGTAATAGAAAAGGCCTGGGTTCCGATTCTTCAAGCCCATGTAAAATTAACAGAGGAAGTAAAACAAATGTAAAAAAAAAAGAGAAGCTGATAGTGACTTATGGATTAACAAAAAAAATAAAGCTAGCCAAAAAAAAAAAGCTTTATTGAATGGAGAGAGACTTTTGTGAATGTCTTGTCTTTGAATGAGAGTGCTTCTGTCTTTTTTCCTTGTGTCTGGAAACCTGTTTGGAAAGGTTGTGGAGCTGCCTGTTTGTTTTAGCTCCACCCACTTTTTCAAACGAAGTGAAGTTTTTTAACCCTTCATAGTGTTGTCCTGCATGTGGGAAGTTTAAGACATTTTAAGTTAGAAGCGCAGGTGTGGATTTATTCGGATGAGAAGTTACGGAGCTTGGAAATGCACAAAGGATAGGTTTGTTGAGACATGGTCCCGGTGGTTAAAAGTTGTAATGACTTTTTTTTTTTTAAAGCCTTTGTGGGTCTCTCGAGGTGCAGGCTGGGGGAGTACACTCTCATTGTCCTTGGTGTACAATCTTGGTACAAAAGCTTCTAGCTCAGTCAGAGGATTTGTTTTTTTTGATAAAGAGTGGCAGTACAATAGTTGAATTGGGATTTTGAGATATTTCAGGTGATCTCCTTGATCAACATTTTGGGTGTTTTGGAAAAATCTTGGGTTTGGAAGCCTTTTAATAAGATTATAAAACAAGTACTTTACATTCTGTGATCTGGGAATCTCTATAAGCATAAATGATAAGTCCGTGTAACACACCGATTCTTCCGGTACAGAAGCCCAATAGTGACAAATGGAGGTTTGTCAATGACCGACGAGCTGTGACTGAATCTACCATATTCTCACAATGCTTAAAGAAGGATTTGGAATTAAGTATCCCGGAATGCTTTCCAGAGTCTTAAGCAGTCCCTTACTTCAGCACCAGCTTTGGGATTACCAGATTACACTAAGCTATTCAACTTATTTGTGCATCACAAGTCGGGTTTTGCACAATCTGTTTTGACTCAGTTACATGGGGACAGGCAGCGACCAGGAGCATATTTCAGTACCCAACTAGACCCAGTGGCACGCGGACTACCAGGATGTCTTCCTTCGTTGGCAACAGCTTATTATACTATGCAACAGGCTCAGATAATAACTCTAAATCATCAGACCATTTTGTATATCCCACACTCTGTCGAGATTTTACTTACTAAAGGTGCCACCCAACACCTAACCTCCGCAAGAACCACTAAATACGAGGTCGAACTGTTATCAAATCCGAACCATATCATCAAAAGATGCACTACCTTAAATCCAGCCACTCTACTCCCCACGGAAGACGACGGCAAACCCCATTCATTGAAATGGTAACCGAATTAGTGACTAAACCACGTATCTATTTAACAGATGTACCAATGTGTAACCCTGATCTAGTGTACTTTGTTGACGGATCAGCCCTACGAAATGATAGGGGCCAACCTAGAGCGGCTTATGCAATTGTAACTCAGTTTAATGTTGTCGAAACAGCCTCTCTTCGAGACTCCTTTTCAGCCCAACAAGCCGAATTGTTTGCGTTAACTCGAGCCTGTATTCTGGCTGAAGGACAAACAGTTAATATCTACACTGACTCCAGGTATGCTTTTGGGGTATCACATGACTATGGACAAATTTGGAAGATTCGCGGGTACCTGACTTCTTCAGGAACCCCTATCAAAAATGCAGAACAAGTGGAAAATCTCCTGCGAGCCATTCAATGCCCTTTAAAACTCGCCATTATCAAATGCCAAGCACATACAGGCCAGTCGAATGAGGTGGCACTTGGGAACGCCAGAGCTGATAATGTAGCTAAGTCAGCAGCTCTGTCAAAAGGGGGGATGCAGGTGTCATTGTTCCCACGAAGGAAAAATAATTGCTCAGACCCGCCACCCACTATTAAAGATGTGCTGACCTTTCAGACACAGGCCAGTACGGAGGAGGAGACAGACCCACCACCCACTATTAAAGATGTGCTGACCTTTCAGACACAGGCCAGTACGGAGGAGGTGGTGACCTGGACGAAGGATCAATGTTATAAAAATCCAGAAGGAATATGGGTTCACCATGACGGCCGCGTGGTGGCCCCTAGATCCTTACTTCCATGGATTGCCCGATGTGTTCATACATTCACACATGCAGGCAAAGGGGGATTGGCTGATTATATTTTGGAAACTTGGTATGCACCAGGTATTTCGGCAATTGCAAAACAAATCTGTGAAAATTGTGTTACCTGTCAGACAATGAATCCGGGTAAGACGGAAAAAGTAGAATCTGCCTCCCACCCAAATCCAGTCGGGCCTTTTGCACATTTACAAATGGATTTTATTGAATTACCGATGTGTATGGGATTCAAGTATGTATTAGTTATTGTAGATGTGTTCTCTAGATGGATTGAAGCCTTTCCATGTAAAAAGGCCGATGCCACTACTGTTGCTAAATGTTTGTTAAAAGAAATTGTACCGCGCTTCGGAATCCCTGCTAAGCTTTCTAGTGATAACGGGTCACATTTCACGGGACCTGTCATAAGAGAAATGTGTAAAGCTTTACAGATTAATCAACGTTTTCATTGCAGTTATCATCCACAATCAGCTGGACTTGTTGAAAGATATAATGGAATGCTTAAAGATAAGCTGGCAAAACTATGCAATGACACTGGACTGAAATGGACAGAACTGCTGCCCTTAGCTTTGATGGTAATGCGATCTGCAACCAACAGAACAACAGGCTTGTCACCACATGAGATAGTTATGGGACGTCCCCAACGACTACCTTTTACAGCACCATTTACTGCAAAACAGATGGACATCCACAAAATGGAGGAAAATATGTTGAATTATTGTATTGCACTAACCAAATGTATTTCCAGCTTTCATTCACAGGTAAAGGAAGCTCAAGTCAAGCCAGCGGAAGGGAAGTGTCATAACCTGGAGCCAGGGGAATTCGTTTACATCAAGATTTTTAAAAGGAAAAGCAGTCTACAGCCAAGATTCGAAGGACCATACCAGATCTTGCTGGCGACCAATACTGCAATCAAGGTAAAGGAAAGACCAACATGGATCCACGCATCCCATTGCAAACGGGCACCCAACCAGGAGGAAGGGACGAAGGATTCAGAGGAACAGAAAAAGGAAGACTGAATATGGAACTGTATGGACTATGGGGACTGATGGTGCTGGGCTTGACAGGGTTTTACTTCACATTATTGATTACACCAGGGGTACAGACCCACCACCGAAGGGAATTGCACATAAACGTATTTATGGCACTGAGTCATAGGTAAGCTCAAGAAAGAAACTTGTCGAGTTGTTGGATATGTTCCCATGTACCTGTCCACTCCAGGGGGGTATTCCCCTGAGATCTGTCCCCTTTAACGAATCAGAAATGGTAGAATGGTTGACAGTGCAAAATAGGACAAAACTAACAAAGGGGCCAGAAACGAAGGAGCAAACAGAATGGAGGTCGGCAGGGTATAAACTTATAGCCTTCCAGTGATGGTACCAGCCCAATTATGATAATAACCATCAGCCTCCCTTCCTAAGCATTACTCCCAGAATAAGAAATCCTGAAGGTATAATATGCCTTGTGAGTAATGAAACTAAAGAAATGGAAATGGAGAGACTGTACAAGATCAGAATGGATTGAGTTGTCCTTGTGAAGGACAAAATGGGGGAATGTGGAAATGTATTTTTATCTAAGCTGATACCATACGGTATTTGTGTGCCTTTTGATTAAAATGGAGTCCTGGCCCTTCCAGAACTTTCTGCATCTTAGCAGCCAGCTTGCATAAACAGCTAAACCTGCTGTTAGATGGCTGATGGTTATCAGACAGCTAGGAGACAAGTCATGCTGAGACAAGTAACCCCCCATGGTGCTCTCCTATTGTCTACACTACAGGAGTTCCATGTCACCCCACCCTTATCTTCTAGCCATTATCTCTTTCCTTTACCTCATCCATTTGAAGCAAACAGGTAAACTGACCAGGAAATTGGATAATCCTGACACAATACAAGACAGGTGATAGCCCATTACCTATGACTCATGGAGTAATGGCCGTTTGGCTTTCTGATAACCCTGACAAAAGGAAATATCTCGATACCATGTCAGGACCAGGATATAGTAATTAACTCTTTATCTGTATTCACTGACTGTGAGACAGAGCAATACACAGGGAGAGGCCAGAACTTGGGTTTTACTGTATAAATATCTTGTGAAGCTGTACCATTGCGGAGGTTTCATTTTGCCCTTGACTGAGTGAAACCTACCCCTTGCGAGCAAGTAAATTAAAAGGGAAACTTCTATCCGAGCTGTAAGTGTCGGAGTCATTCTTTTCGGAGGTCGAGATTTCGACAAGTGGAGAGTGTCTCGGGGGGAGGGGAGAGTGTCCCGAGGAGAGGGGAGGGGAGAGTTTCCCGGGGGGAGGGGAGAGTGTCCCGGGGGGAGGGGAGAGTGTATCGGGGGGAAGGGAGAGTGTCCCGAGGGGAGGGGAGATTGTCCCAGGGGGAGAGGAGAGTGTCTCAGGGGGAGCGGAGCGTGTCCCGGGGGAGGGGAGGGGAGAGTGTCCCGGGGGGAGCGGAGAGTGTCTCGGGGGGAGGGGAGGGGAGAGTGTCCCGGGGGGGAGGGGAGAGTATCCCGGGGGGAGGGAAGACTGTCTCGGGGGGAGTCTCGGGGGGAGGGGAGAGTGTCTCGGGGGTAAGGGAGAGTGTCCCGGGAGGAGGGGAGAGGGTCTCAGGGGGAGGGGAGAGTGTCCCAGGGGGAGGGGACAGTGTCTCGGGGGGAGGGGAGGGGAGAGTGTCCCGGGTGGGAGGGGAGAGTATCCCGGGGGGAGGGGAGACTGTCTCGGGGGGAGTCTCGGGGGGAGGGGAGAGTGTCCCGGGGGGAGGGGAGAGTGTCCCGGGAGGAGGGGAGAGGGTCTCAGGGGGAGGGGAGAGTGTCCCAGTGGGAGGGGAGAGTGTCCCAGGGGGAGGTGAGAGTGTCCGGGGGGGAGGGGAGAGTGTCCCGAGAGGAGGGGAGAGTGTCACGGGGGGAGGGGAGAGTGTCCCGGGGGGAGGCGAGAGTGTCCCGCGGGGAAGGGAGAGTGTCCCGGGGGGTGGGGAGAGTGTCCCGGGGGTTGTGACGAGTGTCTCGGGGGGAGGGGAGTGTGTCTCTGGGGGAGGGGAGAGTGTCCCGGGGGGAGGGGAGAATGTCCCGGGGGGAGGGGAGAGTGTCTCGGGTGGAGGGGGGAGTGTCTCGCGGGGAGGGGCGAGTGTCTCGGGGGAGGGGAGAGTGTCTCGGGTGGAGGGGAGCGTGTCTCGGGGGGAGGGGGGAGTGACTCGAGGGGAGGGGACAGTGTCTCGGGGGGAGGGGAGAGTGTCCCGAGGGGAGGGGAGAGTGATCCGGGGGGAGGGATGAGTGTCCCGGGGGGAGGGGAGAGTGTCTCGGGGGAGGGGAGAGTGTCTCAGGGGGAGGGGAGAGTGTCTCAGGGTGAGGGGAGAGTGTCTCAGGGGGAGGAGAGAGGGTCACGGGGGGAGGGGAGAGTGTCTCGGGGGGAGGGGAGAGTGTCTCGGGGGGAGGGGAGAGTGCCTCGGGGGGAGGTGAGAGTGTCTCGGGGGGAGAGGAGAGTGTCTCGGGGGGAGGGGAGAGTGTCTCGAGTTGAGTGGAGAGTGTCTCGGGGGAGGGGAGAGTGTCTCGGGGGGAGGAGAGAGTGTCTCTGGGGGGAGGGGAGAGTGTCTCGGGGGGAGGAGAGAGTGTCTCGGGGGAGGGGAGAGTGTCTCAGGGGGAGGGGAGAGTGTCCCGGGGGGAGGGGGGAGTGTCACGTGGGGAGCGGAGAGTGTCTCAGGGGGAGGGGTGAGTGTCCCGAGGGGAGGGGATAGTGTCCCGGGGGGAGGGGAGAGTGTCCCGAGGGGAGGGGACAGTGTCCCGGGGGAAGGGAGAGTGTCCCGGGGGGAGGGGAGAGTGTCCCGAGAGGAGTGGAGAGTGTCTCGGGGGGAGGGGAGAGTGTCCCGGGGGGAGGGGAGAGTGTCTCGGGGGGAGGGGAGAGTGTCCCGGTGGGAGGGGAGAGTGTCTCGGGGGAGGGGAGAGTGTCTCGGGGGGAGGAGAGAGTATCTCAGGGGGAGGGGAGAGTGTCTCGTGGGGAGGGGAGAGTGTCTCGGGGGGAGGGAAGAGTGTCTCGGGGTGAGGGGAGAGTGTCTCGGGTGGGGGGGGAGAGTGTCTCGGGGGGAGAGGAGAGTGTCTCGTGGGGGAGGGGAGAGTGTCTCCGGGGGAGGGGAGAGTTTCTCGGGGAGAGGGGAGAGTGTCTCGGGGGGAGGGGAGAGTGTCTCGGCGGAGGGGAGTGTGTCTCAGGGGGACGGGAGAGTGTCTCGGGGGGAGGGGAGAGTGTCTCGGGGGGAGGGGAGAGTGTCTCGGGGGGAGGGGAGGGGAGAGTGTCTCGGGCGGAGGGGAGTGGAGAGTGTCTCGGGAGGAGTGGAGGGTAGTGTGTCCCGGGGGGAGGGGAGGGGAGAGTGTCACGGGGGGAGGGGAGGGGAGAGTGTCCCGGGGGGAGGGGAGCGGTGAGTGTCCCGGGGGGAGGGGAGGGGAGTGTGTTCCGGTGGGAGGGGAGGGGAGAGTGTCCCGAGGCGAGGGGAGAGTGTCACGAGGTGAGGGGTGAGTGTCCAGGGAGAGGGGAGAGTGTCCCCGGGGGAGGGGAGAGTGTCTCGGGGGGAGGGGAGAGTGTCCCTGGAGGAGGGGATAGTGTCCCGGGGGGAGGGGAGAGTGTCCCGAGGGGAGGGGAGAGTGTCCCGGGGGGAAGGGAGTGTGTCCCGAGGGGAGGGGAGAGTGTCCCGGCGGGAAGGGAGAGTGTCCCGGGGGGAGGGCAGAGTGTCCCGAGGGGAGGGGAGAGTGTCTTGGGGTGAGGGGAGAGTGTCCCGGGGGGAGGGGAGAGTGTCTCGGGGGAGGGGAGAGTGTCTCGGGGGGAGGAGAGAGTGTCTCAGGGGGAGGGGAGAGTGTTTGGGGGGGAGGGGAGAGTGTCTCGGTGGGAGGGGAGAGGGTCTCGGGGTGAGGGGAGAGTGTCCCGGGGGTAGGGGAGGGGAGAGTGTCCCGGGGGGAGGGGAGGGGAGAGTGTGTCGCGGGGAGGGGAGTGGAGAGTGTCTCGGGGGGAGGGGAGCGGAGAGTGTCCCGGGGGGAGGGGAGGGGAGAGTGTCCCGGGGGGAGGGGAGGGGAGAGGGTCCCGGGGGGAGGGGAGAGTATCTTGGGGGAAGGGGAGGGGAGAGTGTCCCGGGGGAGAGGGAAGAGTGTCCCGGGGGGAGGGGAGAGTCTTTCGGGGGGAGGGGAAAGTGTCCCGGGAGGAGGGAGACTGTCCCGGGTGGAGGGGATAGTGTCCCGGGGGGAGGGGAGTGTGTCTCGGGGGGGTGGGAGGGGAGAGTGTCCCGAGGTGAGGGGAGGGGAGAGTGTCCCGGGGGGAGGGGAGAGTGTCCCGGGGGGAGGGGAGAGTGTCTCGGGGGGAGGGGAGAGTGTCTCGGGGGGAGGGGTGAGTGTCCCGGTGGGAGGGGAGGGGAGAGTGTCCCGGGGGGAGGGGAGAGTATCTTGGGGGAAGGGGAGGGGAGAGTGTCCCGGGGGGAGGGGAGAGTGTCCCGGGGGAGGGGAGAGTATCCCGGGGGGAGGGGAGAGTGTCCCGGGGGGAGGGGAGAGTATCTTGGGAGAAGGGGAGGGGAGAGTGTCCCGGGGGGAGGGGAGAGTGTCCCGGGGGGAGGGGAGAGTATCTTGGGGGAAGGGGAGGGGAGAGTGTCCCGGGGGGAGGGGAGAGTGTCCCGGGGGGAGGGGAGAGTATCTTGGGGGAAGGGGAGGGGAGAGTGTCCTGGGGGGAGGGGAGAGTGTCCCGGGGGAGGGGAGAGTATCCCGGGGGGAGGGGAGAGTGTCCCGGGGGGAGGGGAGAGTGACTCGGGTGGAGGGGAGAGTGTCCCGGGTGGAGGGGACTGTACCTCGGGGGGAGGGGAGAGTGTCTTGGGGGGAGGGGAGAGTGTCTCGTGGTGAGGGGAGAGTGTCTCAGGAGGAGGGGATAGTGTCCCAGGGGGAGTGTCCCGGGGGGAGGGGAGAGTGTCTCAGGCGGAGGGGAGAGTGTCCCGAGGGGAGGGCAGAGTGTCTCAGGGGGAGGGGATAGTGTCCCGAGGGGAGGGCAGAGTGTCTCAGGGGGAGGGGAGAGTGTCCCGAGGGGAGGGGAGAGTGTCCCGAGGGGAGGGGATAGTGTCCCGGGGGGAGGGGAGATTGTCTCGGGGGGAGGAGAGAGTGTCTCGTGGTGAGGGGAGAGTGTCTCGGGGGGAGGGGATAGTGTCACGGGGGGAGGGGAGAGTGTCTCGGGGGGAGGGGAGAGTGTCTCAGGGGGAGGGGAGAGTGTCTCGGGGGGAGGGGAGAGTGTCTCGGGGGGAGGGGAGAGTGTCCCTTGGTGAGGGGAGAGTGTCTCGGGGGAAGGGGAGAGTGTCTCGGGGGGAGGGGATAGTGTCACGGGGGGAGGGGAGAGTGTCTCGGGGGGAGGGGAGAGTGTCCCGGGGGGAGGGGAGAGTGTCCCGGGGGGAGGGGAGAGGGTCTCAGGGGGAGGGGAGAGTGTCCCATGGGGAGGGGAGAGTGTCCCAGGGGGAGGGGAGAGTGTCCGGGGGGGAAGGGAGAGTGTCCCGAGAGGAGGGGAGAGTGTCACGGGGGGAGGGGAGAGAGTCCCGGGGGGAGGCGAGAGTGTCCCGCGGGGAAGGGAGAGTGTCCCGGGGGGTGGGGAGAGTGTCCCGGGGGGAGGAGAGAATGTCCCGGGGGGAGGGGAGAGTGTCTCGGGGGGAGGAGAGAATGTCCCGGGGGGAGGGGAGAGTGTCCCGGGGGGAGGAGAGAATGTCCCGGGGGGAGGGGAGAGTGTCTCGGGGGGAGGGGAGAGTGTCCCGGGGGGAGGAGAGAGTGTCTCAGGGGGAGGGGAGAGTGTCTCGGGGGGAGGGGGGAGTGTCTCGCGTGGAGGGGCGAGTGTCTCGGGGGGAGGGGGGAGTGTCTCGGGGGGAGGGGAGAGTGTCCCTAGGGGAGGGGAGAGTGATCCGGGGGCAGGGATGAGTGTCCCGGGGGGAGGGGAGAGTGTCTCGGGGGGAGTGGAGAGTGTCCCGAGGGGAGGGGAGGGTGTCTCAGGGGGACGGGAGAGTGTCCCGAGGGGAGGGGAGAGTGTCCCGGTGGGAG
The DNA here is from genome assembly GCF_044704955.1 of Pristiophorus japonicus. Taxonomy (NCBI): domain Eukaryota; kingdom Metazoa; phylum Chordata; class Chondrichthyes; family Pristiophoridae; genus Pristiophorus; species Pristiophorus japonicus. The sequence goes on from NW_027252944.1 coordinate 687,334, forward strand.
GGGAGAGTGTCCCGAGGGGAAGGGAGAGTGTCCCGGGGGGAGGGGAGAGTGTCCCGGGGGGAAGGGAGAGTGTCCCAGGGGGAGGGTAGAGTGTCTCGGGGGAGGGGAGTGTGTCTCAGGTGGAGGGGAGAGTGTCTCAGGGGGAGGGGAGAGTGTCTCAGGGGGAGGAGAGAGTGTCTCGGGGGAGGGGAGAGTGTCTCGGGGGGAGGCAGAGTGTCCCAGGGGGAGGGTAGATTGTCTCGGGGGGAGGAGAGAGTGTCTCGGGGGAGGGGAGAGTGCCTCGGGGGGAGGTGAGAGTGTCTCGGGGGGAGGAGAGAGTGTCTCGGGGGGAGGGGAGAGTGTCTCGGGGGGAGGGGAGAGTGTCTCTGGGGGGAGAGGAGAGTGTCTCGGGGGGAGGGATGAGTGTCCCGGGGGGAGGGGAGAGTGTCTCGGGGGAGGGGACAGTGTCTCAGGGGGAAGGGAGAGTGTCTCAGGGGGAGGGAAGAGTGTCTCAGGGGGAGGAGAGAGGGTCACGGGGGGAGGGGAGATTGTCTCGGGGGGAGGGGAGAGTGTCTCGGGGGGAGGGGAGAGTGCCTCGGGGGGAGGTGAGAGTGTCTCGGGGGGAGGGGAGAGTGTCTCGGGGGGAGGGGAGAGTGTCTCGAGTTGAGGGGAGAGTGTACCGAGGGGAGGGGAGAGTGTCCCGGCGGGAGGGGAGAGTGTCCCGAGGGGAGGGGAGAGTGTCCCGGGGGGAGGGGAGAGTGTCCCGTGGGAAAGGGAGAGTGTCCCAGGGGGAGGGTAGAGTGTCTTGGGTGAGGGGAGTGTGTCTCAGGGGGAGGGGAGTGTGTCTCAGGGGGAGGGGAGAGTGTCTCGGGTGGAGGGGGGAGTGTCTCGCGGGGAGGGGCGAGTGTCTCGGGGGAGGGGAGAGTGTCTCACGTGGAGGGGAGCGTGTCTCGGGGGGAGGGGGGAGTGTCTCGAGGGGAGGGGACAGTGTCTCGGGGGGAGGGGAGAGTGTCCCGAGGGGAGGGGAGAGTGATCCGGGGGGAGGGATGAGTGTCCCGGGGGGAGGGGAGAGTGTCTCGGGGGAGGGGAGAGGGTCTCAGGGGGAGGGGAGAGTGTCTCAGGGGGAGGAGAGAGGGTCACGGGGGGAGGGGAGAGTGTCTCGGGGGGAGGGGAGAGTGTCTCGGGGGGAGGGGAGAGTGCCTCGGGGGGAGGTGAGAGTGTCTCGGTGGGAGGGGAGAGTGTCTCGGGGGGAGGAGAGAGTGTCTCTGGGGGGAGGGGAGAGTGTCTCGGGGGGAGGAGAGAGTGTCTCGGGGGAGGGTAGAGTGTCTCAGGGGGAGGGGAGAGTGTCCCGGGGGGAGGGGGGAGTGTCACGTGGGGAGCGGAGAGTGTCTCAGGGGGAGGGGTGAGTGTCCCGAGGGGAGGGGATAGTGTCCCGGGGGGAGGGGAGAGTGTCCCGAGGAAAGGGGACAGTGTCCCGGGGGGAAGGGAGAGTGTCTCGGCGGAGGGGAGTGTGTCTCAGGGGGAGGGGAGAGTGTCTCGGGGGGAGCGGAGAGTGTCTCGGGGGGAGGGGAGAGTGTCTCGGGGGGAGGGGAGGGGAGAGTGTCTCGGGGGGAGGGGAGTGGAGAGTGTCTCGGGAGGAGTGGAGGGTAGTGTGTCCCGGGGGGAGGGTAGGGGAGAGTGTCGCGGGGGGAGGGGAGGGGAGAGTGTCCCGGGGGGAGGGGAGCGGTGAGTGTCCCGGGGGGAGGTGAGGGGAGTGTGTTCCGGTGGGAGGGGAGGGGAGAGTGTCACAAGGTGAGGGGTGAGTGTCCAGGGAGAGGGGAGAGTGTCCCCGGGGGAGGGGAGAGTGTCCCGAGGGGAGGGGATAGTGTCCCGGGGGGAGGGGAGAGTGTCCCGAGGGGAGGGGACAGTGTCCCGGGGGGAAGGGAGAGTGTCTCGGCGGAGGGGAGTGTGTCTCAGGGGGAGGGGAGAGTGTCTCGGGGGGAGGGGAGAGTGTCTCGGGGGGAGGAGAGAGTGTCCCGAGAGGAGTGGAGAGTGTCTCGGGGGGAGGGGAGAGTGTCCCGGGGGGAGGAGAGAGTGTCTCGGGGGGAGGGGAGAGTGTCCCGAGAGGAGTGGAGAGTGTCTCGGGGGGAGGGGAGAGTGTCCCGGGGGGAGGAGAGAGTGTCTCGGGGGGAGGGGAGAGTGTCCCGGTGGGAGGGGAGAGTGTCTCGGGGGAGGGGAGAGTGTCTCGGGGGGAGGAGAGAGTATCTCAGGGGGAGGGGAGAGTGTCTCGTGGGGAGGGGAGAGTGTCTCGGGGGGAGGGAAGAGTGTCTCGGGGTGAGGGGAGAGTGTCTCGGGGGGAGGGGAGAGTGTCTCGGGGGGAGGGGAGAGTGTCTCGTGGGGGAGGGGAGAGTGTCTCGGAGGGAGGGGAGAGTTTCTCGGGGAGAGGGGAGAGTGTCTCGGGGTAGGGGAGAGTGTCTCGGGGGAGGGGAGTGTGTCTCAGGGGGAGGGGAGAGTGTCTCGGGGGGAGGGGAGAGTGTCTCGGGCGGAGGGGAGAGTGTCTCGGGGGGAGGAGAGAGGGTCACGGGGGGAGGGGAGAGTGTCTCGGGGGGAGGGGAGAGTGTCTCGGGGGGAGGGGAGAGTGCCTCGGGGGGAGGTGAGAGTGTCTCGGTGGGAGGGGAGAGTGTCTCTGGGGGAGGAGAGAGTGTCTCTGGGGGGAGGGGAGAGTGTCTCGGGGGGAGGAGAGAGTGTCTCGGGGGAGGGTAGAGTGTCTCAGGGGGAGGGGAGAGTGTCCCGGGGGGAGGGGGGAGTGTCACGTGGGGAGCGGAGAGTGTCTCAGGGGGAGGGGTGAGTGTCCCGAGGGGAGGGGATAGTGTCCCGGGGGGAGGGGAGAGTGTCCCGAGGAAAGGGGACAGTGTCCCGGGGGGAAGGGAGAGTGTCTCGGCGGAGGGGAGTGTGTCTCAGGGGGAGGGGAGAGTGTTTCGGGGGGAGCGGAGAGTGTCTCGGGGGGAGGGGAGAGTGTCTCGGGGGGAGGGGAGGGGAGAGTGTCTCGGGGGGAGGGGAGTGGAGAGTGTCTCGGGAGGAGTGGAGGGTAGTGTGTCCCGGGGGGAGGGGAGGGGAGAGTGTCGCGGGGGGAGGGGAGGGGAGAGTGTCCCGGGGGGAGGGGAGCGGTGAGTGTCCCGGGGGGAGGTGAGGGGAGTGTGTTCCGGTGGGAGGGGAGGGGAGAGTGTCACAAGGTGAGGGGTGAGTGTCCAGGGAGAGGGGAGAGTGTCCCCGGGGGAGGGGAGAGTGTCCCGAGGGGAGGGGATAGTGTCCCGGGGGGAGGGGAGAGTGTCCCGAGGGGAGGGGACAGTGTCCCGGGGGGAAGGGAGAGTGTCTCGGCGGAGGGGAGTGTGTCTCAGGGGGAGGGGAGAGTGTCTCGGGGGGAGGGGAGAGTGTCTCGGGGGGAGGAGAGAGTGTCCCGAGAGGAGTGGAGAGTGTCTCGGGGGGAGGGGAGAGTGTCCCGGGGGGAGGAGAGAGTGTCTCGGGGGGAGGGGAGAGTGTCCCGAGAGGAGTGGAGAGTGTCTCGGGGGGAGGGGAGAGTGTCCCGGGGGGAGGAGAGAGTGTCTCGGGGGGAGGGGAGAGTGTCCCGGTGGGAGGGGAGAGTGTCTCGGGGGAGGGGAGAGTGTCTCGGGGGGAGGAGAGAGTATCTCAGGGGGAGGGGAGAGTGTCTCGTGGGGAGGGGAGAGTGTCTCGGGGGGAGGGAAGAGTGTCTCGGGGTGAGGGGAGAGTGTCTCGGGGGGAGGGGAGAGTGTCTCGGGGGGAGGGGAGAGTGTCTCGTGGGGGAGGGGAGAGTGTCTCGAGGGGAGGGGAGAGTTTCTCGGGGAGAGGGGAGAGTGTCTCGGGGGGAGGGGAGAGTGTCTCGGGGGAGGGGAGTGTGTCTCAGGGGGAGGGGAGAGTGTCTCGGGGGGAGGGGAGAGTGTCTCGGGGGGAGGGGAGAGTGTCTCGGGGGGAGGGGAGAGTGTCCCGAGGGGAGGGCAGAGTGTCTCAGGGGGAGGGGTGAGTGTCCCGAGGGGAGGGGATAGTGTCCCGGGGGGAGGGGAGATTGTCTCGGGGGGAGGAGAGAGTGTCTCGTGGTGAGGGGAGAGTGTCTCAGGGGGAGGGGAGAGTGTCTCGGGGGGAGGGGAGAGTGTCTCGGGGGGAGGGGAGAGTGTCCCGTGGTGAGGGGAGAGTGTCTCGGGGGGAGGGGATAGTGTCACGGGGGGAGGGGAGAGTGTCTCGGGGGGAGGGGAGTGTGTCCCGGGGGGAGGGGAGAGTGTCCCGGGGGGAGGGGAGAGGGTCTCAGGGGGAGGGGAGAGTGTCCCGGGGGGAGGGGAGAGTGTCCGGGGGGGGAAGGGAGAGTGTCCCGAGAGGAGGGGAGAGTGTCACGGGGGGAGGGGAGAGAGTCCCGGGGGGAGGCGAGAGTGTCCCGCGGGGAAGGGAGAGTGTCCCGGGGGGTGGGGAGAGTGTCCCGGGGGGAGGGGAGAGTGTCCCGGGGGGAGGGGAGAGTGTCTCGGGGGGAGGGGAGAGTGTCCCGGGGGGAGGGGAGAGTGTCTCAGGGGGAGGAGAGAGTGTCCCGGGGGGAGGGGAGAGTGTCTCAGGGGGAGTGGAGAGTGTCCCGGGGGGAGGGGAGAGTGTCTCGGGGGGAGGGGAGAGTGTCCCGTGGGGAGGGGAGAGTGTCTCAGGGGGAGGAGAGAGTGTCTCAGGGGGAGGGGAGAGTGTCTCGGGGGGAGGGGGGAGTGTCTCGCGTGGAGGGGCGAGTGTCTCGGGGGGAGGGGGGAGTGTCTCGGGGGGAGGGGAGAGTGTCCCGAGGGGAGGGGAGAGTGATCCGGGGGCAGGGATGAATGTCCCGGGGGGAGGGGAGAGTGTCTCGGGGGGAGTGGAGAGTGTCCCGAGGGGAGGGGAGGGTGTCTCAGGGGGACGGGAGAGTGTCCCGAGGGGAGGGGAGAGTGTCCCGTTGGGAGGGGAGAGTGTCCCGAGGGGAAGGGAGAGTGTCCCGGGGGGAGGGGAGAGTGTCCCGGGGGGAAGGGAGAGTGTCCCAGGGGGAGGGTAGAGTGTCTCGGGGGAGGGGAGTGTGTCTCAGGGGGAGGGGAGAGTGTCTCAGGGGGAGGGGAGAGTGTCTCAGGGGGAGGAGAGAGTGTCTCGGGGGAGGGGAGAGTGTCTCGGGGGGAGGCAGAGTGCCTCGGGGGGAGGTGAGAGTGTCTCGGGGGGAGGGGAGAGTGTCTCGGGGGGAGGGGAGAGTGTCTCTGGGGGGAGAGGAGAGTGTCTCGGGGGGAGGGATGAGTGTCCCGGGGGGAGGGGAGAGTGTCTCGGGGGAGGGGACAGTGTCTCAGGGGGAGGGGAGAGTGTCTCAGGGGGAGGGGAGAGTGTCTCAGGGGGAGGAGAGAGGGTCACGGGGGGAGGGGAGATTGTCTCGAGGGGAGGGGAGAGTGTCTCGGGGGGAGGGCAGAGTGCCTCGGGGGGAGGTGAGAGTGTCTCGGGAGGAGGGGAGAGTGTCTCGGGGGGAGGGGAGAGTGTCTCGAGTTGAGGGGAGAGTGTACCGAGGGGAGGGGAGAGTGTCCCGGGGGGAGGGGAGAGTGTCCCGAGGGGAGGGGAGAGTGTCCCGGGGGGTGGGGAGAGTGTCCCGGGGGGAGGGGAGAGTGTCCCGGGGGGAGGGGAGAGTGTCTCGGGGGGAGGGGAGAGTGTCCCGGGGGGAGGGGAGAGTGTCTCAGGGGGAGGAGAGAGTGTCCCGGGGGGAGGGGAGAGTGTCTCAGGGGGAGTGGAGAGTGTCCCGGGGGGAGGGGAGAGTGTCTCGGGGGGAGGGGAGAGTGTCCCGTGGGGAGGGGAGAGTGTCTCAGGGGGAGGAGAGAGTGTCTCAGGGGGAGGGGAGAGTGTCTCGGGGGGAGGGGGGAGTGTCTCGCGTGGAGGGGCGAGTGTCTCGGGGGGAGGGGGGAGTGTCTCGGGGGGAGGGGAGAGTGTCCCTAGGGGAGGGGAGAGTGATCCGGGGGCAGGGATGAGTGTCCCGGGGGGAGGGGAGAGTGTCTCGGGGGGAGTGGAGAGTGTCCCGAGGGGAGGGGAGGGTGTCTCAGGGGGACGGGAGAGTGTCCCGAGGGGAGGGGAGAGTGTCCCGTTGGGAGGGGAGAGTGTCCCGAGGGGAAGGGAGAGTGTCCCGGGGGGAGGGGAGAGTGTCCCGGGGGGAAGGGAGAGTGTCCCAGGGGGAGGGTAGAGTGTCTCGGGGGAGGGGAGTGTGTCTCAGGGGGAGGGGAGAGTGTCTCAGGGGGAGGGGAGAGTGTCTCAGGGGGAGGAGAGAGTGTCTCGGGGGAGGGGAGAGTGTCTCGGGGGGAGGCAGAGTGCCTCGGGGGGAGGTGAGAGTGTCTCGGGGGGAGGGGAGAGTGTCTCGGGGGGAGGGGAGAGTGTCTCTGGGGGGAGAGGAGAGTGTCTCGGGGGGAGGGATGAGTGTCCCGGGGGGAGGGGAGAGTGTCTCGGGGGAGGGGACAGTGTCTCAGGGGGAGGGGAGAGTGTCTCAGGGGGAGGGGAGAGTGTCTCAGGGGGAGGAGAGAGGGTCACGGGGGGAGGGGAGATTGTCTCGAGGGGAGGGGAGAGTGTCTCTGGGGGGAGAGGAGAGTCTCTCGGGGGGAGGGATGAGTGTCCCGGGGGGAGGGGAGAGTGTCTCGGGGGAGGGGACAGTGTCTCAGGGGGAGGGGAGAGTGTCTCAGGGGGAGGGGAGAGTGTCTCAGGGGGAGGAGAGAGGGTCACGGGGGGAGGGGAGATTGTCTCGAGGGGAGGGGAGAGTGTCTCGGGGGGAGGGGAGAGTGCCTCGGGGGGAGGTGAGAGTGTCTCGGGAGGAGGGGAGAGTGTCTCGGGGGGAGGGGAGAGTGTCTCGAGTTGAGGGGAGAGTGTACCGAGGGGAGGGGAGAGTGTCCCGGGGGGAGGGGAGAGTGTCCCGAGGGGAGGGGAGAGTGTCCCGGGGGGTGGGGAGAGTGTCCCGGGGGGAGGGGAGAGTGTCCCGGGGGGAGGGGAGAGTGTCTCGGGGGGAGGGGAGAGTGTCCCGGGGGGAGGGGAGAGTGTCTCAGGGGGAGGAGAGAGTGTCCCGGGGGGAGGGGAGAGTGTCTCAGGGGGAGTGGAGAGTGTCCCGGGGGGAGGGGAGAGTGTCTCGGGGGGAGGGGAGAGTGTCCCGTGGGGAGGGGAGAGTGTCTCAGGGGGAGGAGAGAGTGTCTCAGGGGGAGGGGAGATTGTCTCGGGGGGAGGGGGGAGTGTCTCGCGTGGAGGGGCGAGTGTCTCGGGGGGAGGGGGGAGTGTCTCGGGGGGAGGGGAGAGTGTCTCGAGGGGAGGGGAGAGTGATCCGGGGGCAGGGATGAGTGTCCCGGGGGTAGGGGAGAGTGTCTCGGGGGGAGTGGAGAGTGTCCCGAGGGGAGGGGAGGGTGTCTCAGGGGGACGGGAGAGTGTCCCGAGGGGAGGGGAGAGTGTCCCGTTGGGAGGGGAGAGTGTCCCGAGGGGAAGGGAGAGTGTCCCGGGGGGAGGGGAGAGTGTCCCGGGGGGAAGGGAGAGTGTCCCAGGGGGAGGGTAGAGTGTCTCGGGGGAGGGGAGTGTGTCTCAGGGGGAGGGGAGAGTGTCTCAGGGGGAGGGGAGAGTGTCTTGGGGGGAGGGGAGAGTGTCTCTGGGGGAGGAGAGAGTGTCTCGGGGGAGGGGAGAGTGTCTCGGGGGGAGGCAGAGTGCCTCGGGGGGAGGTGAGAGTGTCTCGGGGGGAGGGGAGATTGTCTCGGGGGAGGGGAGAGTGTCTCAGGGGGAGGAGAGAGTGTCTCGGGGGAGGGGAGAGTGTCTCGGGGGGAGGCAGAGTGCCTCGGGGGGAGGTGAGAGTGTCTCGGGGGGAGGGGAGAGTGTCTTGGGGGGAGGGGAGAGTGTCTCTGGGGGGAGAGGAGAGTGTCTCGGGGGGAGGGGAGAGTGTCTCGGGGGAGGGGACAGTGTCTCAGGGGGAGGGGAGAGTGTCTCAGGGGGAGGGGAGAGTGTCTCAGGGGGAGGAGAGAGGGTCACGGGGGGAGGGGAGATTGTCTCGAGGGGAGGGGAGAGTGTCTCGGGGGGAGGGGAGAGTGCCTCGGGGGGAGGTGAGAGTGTCTCGGGTGGAGGGGAGAGTGTCTCGGGGGGAGGGGAGAGTGTCTCGAGTTGAGGGGAGAGTGTACCGAGGGGAGGGGAGAGTGTCCCGGGGGGAGGGGAGAGTGTCCCGAGGGGAGGGGAGAGTGTCCCGGGGGGAGGGGAGAGTGTCCCGGGGGGAAGGGAGAGTGTCCCAGGGGGAGGGTAGAGTGTCTCGGGGGAGGGGAGTGTGTCTCAACGGGAGGGGAGAGTGTCTCAGGGGGAGGGGAGAGTGTCTCGGGTGGAGGGGGGAGTGTCTCGCGGGGAGGGGCGAGTGTCTCGGGGGAGGGGAGAGTGTCTCGGGTGGAGGGGAGCGTGTCTCGGGGGGAGGGGGGAGTGTCTCGAGGGGAGGGGACAGTGTCTCGGGGGGAGGGGAGAGTGTCCCGAGGGGAGGGGAGAGTGATCCGGGGGGAGGGATGAGTGTCCCGGGGGGAGGGGAGAGTGTCTCGGGGGAGGGGAGATTGTCTCAGGGGGAGGGGAGAGTGTCTCAGGGGGAGGGGAGAGTGTCTCAGGGGGAGGAGAGAGGGTCACGGGGGGAGGGGAGAGTGTCTCGGGGGGAGGGGAGAGTGTCTCGGGGGGAGGGGAGAGTGTCTCGGGGGGAGGGGAGAGTGCCTCGTGGGGAGGTGAGAGTGTCTCGGGGGGAGGGGAGAGTGTCTCGGGGGGAGGGGAGAGTATCTTGGGGAAGGGGAGGGGAGAGTGTCCCGGGGGGAGGGGTGAGTGTCCCGGGGGGAGGGGAGAGTATCTTGGGGGAAGGGGAGGGGAGAGTGTCCTGGGGGGAGGGGAGAGTATCCCGGGGGGAGGGGAGAGTGTCCCGGGGGGAGGGGAGAGTGACTCGGGTGGAGGGGAGAGTGTCCCGGGTGGAGGGGACTGTGCCTCGGGGGGAGGGGAGAGTGTCTCGGGGGGAGGGGAGAGTGTCTCGTGGTGAGGGGAGAGTGTCTCAGGAGGAGGGGATAGTGTCCCAGGGGGAGTGTCCCGGGGGGAGGGGAGAGTGTCTCAGGCGGAGGGGAGAGTGTCCCGAGGGGAGGGCAGAGTGTCTCAGGGGGAGGGGATAGTGTCCCGAGGGGAGGGCAGAGTGTCTCAGGGGGAGGGGAGAGTGTCCCGAGGGGAGGGGATAGTGTCCCGGGGGGAGGGGAGATTGTCTCGGGGGGAGGAGAGAGTGTCTCGTGGTGAGGGGAGAGTGTCTCGGGTGGAGGGGATAGTGTCACGGGGGGAGGGGAGAGTGTCTCGGGGGGAGGGGAGAGTGTCTCAGGGGGAGGGGAGAGTGTCTCGGGTGGAGGGGAGAGTGTCTCGGAGGGAGGGGAGAGTGTCCCGTGGTGAGGGGAGAGTGTCTCGGGGGGAGGGGAGAGTGTCTCGGGGGGAGGGGATAGTGTCACGGGGGGAGGGGAGAGTGTCTCGGGGGGAGGGGAGAGTGTCCCGGGGGGAGGGGAGAGTGTCCCGGGGGGAGGGGAGAGGGTCTCAGGGGGAGGGGAGAGTGTCCCAGGGGGAGGGGAGAGTGTCCCAGGGGGAGGGGAGAGTGTCCGGGGGGGAAGGGAGAGTGTCCCGAGAGGAGGGGAGAGTGTCACGGGGGGAGGGGAGAGAGTCCCGGGGGGAGGCGAGAGTGTCCCGCGGGGAAGGGAGAGTGTCCCGGGGGGTGGGGAGAGTGTCCCGGGGGGAGGAGAGAATGTCCCGGGGGGAGGGGAGAGTGTCTCGGGGGGAGGAGAGAATGTCCCGGGGGGAGGGGAGAGTGTCCCGGGGGGAGGAGAGAATGTCCCGGGGGGAGGGGAGAGTGTCTCGGGGGGAGGGGAGAGTGTCCCGGGGGGAGGAGAGAGTGTCTCGGGGGGAGTGGAGAGTGTCCCGAGGGGAGGGGAGGGTGTCTCAGGGGGACGGGAGAGTGTCCCGAGGGGAGGGGAGAGTGTCCCGGTGGGAGGGGAGAGTGTACCGAGGGGAAGGGAGAGTGTCCCGGGGGGAGGGGAGAGTGTCCCGGGGGGAAGGGAGAGTGTCCCAGGGGGAGGGTAGAGTGTCTCGGGGGAGGGGAGTGTGTCTCAGGGGGAGGGGAGAGTGTCTCAGGGGGAGGGGAGAGTGTCTCAGGGGGAGGAGAGAGTGTCTCGGGGGAGGGGAGAGTGTCTCGGGGGGAGGCAGAGTGTCCCAGGGGGAGGGTAGAGTGTCTCGGGGGGAGGAGAGAGAGTCTCGGGGGAGGGGAGAGTGCCTCGGGGGGAGGTGAGAGTGTCTCGGGGGGAGGGGAGAGTGTCTCGGGGGGAGGGGAGAGTGTCTCGGGGGGAGGGGAGAGTGTCTCTGGGGGGAGAGGAGAGTGTCTCGGGGGGAGGGATGAGTGTCCCGGGGGGAGGGGAGAGTGTCTCGAGGGAGGGGACAGTGTCTCAGGGGGAAGGGAGAGTGTCTCAGGGGGAGGGGAGAGTGTCTCAGGGGGAGGAGAGAGGGTCACGGGGGGAGGGGAGATTGTCTCGGGGGGAGGGGAGAGTGTCTCGGGGGGAGGGGAGAGTGCCTCGGGGGGAGGTGAGAGTGTCTCGGGGGGAGGGGAGAGTGTCTCGGGGGGAGGGGAGAGTGTCTCGAGTTGAGGGGAGAGTGTACCGAGGGGAGGGGAGAGTGTCCCGGGGGGAGGGGAGAGTGTCCCGAGGAGAGGGGAGAGTGTCCCGGGGGGAGGGGAGAGTGTCCCGGGGGGAAGGGAGAGTGTCCCAGGGGGAGGGTAGAGTGTCTCGGGGGAGGGGAGTGTGTCTCAGGGGGAGGGGAGAGTGTCTCGGGGGAGGGGAGAGTGTCTCGCGTGGAGGGGAGCGTGTCTCGGGGGGAGGGGGGAGTGTCTCGAGGGGAGGGGACAGTGTCTCGGGGGGAGGGGAGAGTGTCCCGAGGGGAGGGGAGAGTGATCCGGGGGGAGGGATGAGTGTCCCGGGGGGAGGGGAGAGTGTCTCGGGGGAGGGGAGAGTGTCTCAGGGGGAGGGGAGAGTGTCTCAGGGGGAGGAGAGAGGGTCACGCGGGGAGGGGAGAGTGTCTCGGGGGGAGGGGAGAGTGTCTCGGGGGGAGGGGAGAGTGCCTCGGGGGGAGGTGAGAGTGTCTCGGGGGGAGGGGAGAGTGTCTCGGGGGGAGGAGAGAGTGTCTCTGGGGGGAGGGGAGAGTGTCTCGGGGGGAGGAGAGAGTGTCTCGGGGGAGGGTAGAGTGTCTCAGGGGGAGGGGAGAGTGTCCCGGGGGGAGGGGGGAGTGTCTCAGGGGGAGGGGTGAGTGTCCCGAGGGGAGGGGATAGTGTCCCGGGGGGAGGGGAGAGTGTCCCGAGGAAAGGGGACAGTGTCCCGGGGGGAAGGGAGAGTGTCTCGGCGGAGGGGAGTGTGTCTCAGGGGGAGGGGAGAGTGTCCCGGGGGGAGGGGAGTGTGTCTCAGGGGGAGGGGAGTGTGTCTCGGGGGGAGGGGAGAGTGTCCCGGGGGGAGGGGAGTGTGTCTCAGGGGGAGGGGAGAGTGTCTCGGGGGGAGCGGAGAGTGTCTCGGGGGGAGGGGAGAGTGTCTCGGGGGGAGGGGAGGGGAGAGTGTCTCGGGGGGAGGGGAGTGGAGAGTGTCTCGGGAGGAGTGGAGGGTAGTGTGTCCCGGGGGGAGGGGAGGGGAGAGTGTCGCGGGGGGAGGGGAGGGGAGAGTGTCCCGGGGGGAGGGGAGCGGTGAGTGTCCCGGGGGGAGGGGAGGGGAGTGTGTCCCGGGGGGAGGTGAGGGGAGTGTGTTCCGGTGGGAGGGGAGGGGAGAGTGTCACGAGGTGAGGGGTGAGTGTCCAGGGAGAGGGGAGAGTGTCCCCGGGGGAGGGGAGAGTGTCCCGAGGGGAGGGGATAGTGTCCCGGGGGGAGGGGAGAGTGTCCCGAGGGGAGGGGACAGTGTCCCGGGGGGAAGGGAGAGTGTCTCGGCGGAGGGGAGTGTGTCTCAGGGGGAGGGGAGAGTGTCTCGGGGGGAGGGGAGAGTGTCTCGGGGGGAGGAGAGAGTGTCCCGAGAGGAGTGGAGAGTGTCTCGGGGGGAGGGGAGAGTGTCCCGGGGGGAGGAGAGAGTGTCTCGGGGGGAGGGGAGAGTGTCCCGAGAGGAGTGGAGAGTGTCTCGGGGGGAGGAGAGTGTGTCTCGGGGGGAGGGGTGAGTGTCCCGGTGGGAGGGGAGAGTGTCTCGGGGGAGGGGAGAGTGTCTCGGGGGGAGGAGAGAGTATCTCAGGGGGAGGGGAGAGTGTCTCGTGGGGAGGGGAGAGTGTCTCGGGGGGAGGGAAGAGTGTCTCGGGGGGAGGGGAGAGTTTCTCGGGGAGAGGGGAGAGTGTCTCGGGGGGAGGGGAGAGTGTCTCGGGGGGAGGGGAGAGTGTCTCGTGGGGGAGGGGAGAGTGTCTCGGGGGGAGGGGAGAGTTTCTCGGGGAGAGGGGAGAGTGTCTCGGGGGGAGGGGAGAGTGTCTCGGGGGAGGGGAGTGTGTCTCAGGGGGAGGGGAGAGTGTCTCGGGGGGAGGGGAGAGTGTCTCGGGGGGAGGGGATAGTGTCCCGGGGGGAGGGGAGATTGTCTCGGGGGGAGGAGAGAGTGTCTCGTGGTGAGGGGAGAGTGTCTCAGGGGGAGGGGAGAGTGTCTCGGGGGGAGGGGAGAGTGTCTCGGGGGGAGGGGAGAGTGTCCCGTGGTGAGGGGAGAGTGTCTCGGGGGGAGGGGATAGTGTCACGGGGGGAGGGGAGAGTGTCTCGGGGGGAGGGGAGAGTGTCCCGGGGGGAGGGGAGAGTGTCCCGGGGGGAGGGGAGAGGGTCTCAGGGGGAGGGGAGAGTGTCCCGGGGGGAGGGGAGAGTGTCCGGGGGGGAAGGGAGAGTGTCCCGAGAGGAGGGGAGAGTGTCACGGGGGGAGGGGAGAGAGTCCCGGGGGGAGGCGAGAGTGTCCCGCGGGGAAGGGAGAGTGTCCCGGGGGGTGGGGAGAGTGTCCCGGGGGGAGGGGAGAGTGTCCCGGGGGGAGGGGAGAGTGTCTCGGGGGGAGGGGAGAGTGTCCCGGGGGGAGGGGAGAGTGTCTCAGGGGGAGGAGAGAGTGTCCCGGGGGGAGGGGAGAGTGTCTCAGGGAGAGGGGAGAGTGTCCCGGGGGGAGGAGAGAATGTCCCGGGGGGAGGGGAGAGTGTCTCGGGGGGAGGGGAGAGTGTCCCGTGGGGAGGGGAGAGTGTCTCAGGGGGAGGAGAGAGTGTCTCAGGGGGAGTGGAGAGTGTCTCGGGGGGAGGGGGGAGTGTCTCGCGTGGAGGGGCGAGTGTCTCGGGGGGAGGGGGGAGTGTCTCGGGGGGAGGGGAGAGTGTCCCGAGGGGAGGGGAGAGTGATCCGGGGGCAGGGATGAGTGTCCCGGGGGGAGGGGAGAGTGTCTCGGGGGGAGTGGAGAGTGTCCCGAGGGGAGGGGAGGGTGTCTCAGGGGGACGGGAGAGTGTCCCGAGGGGAGGGGAGAGTGTCCCGGTGGGAGGGGAGAGTGTCCCGAGGGGAAGGGAGAGTGTCCCGGGGGGAGGGGAGAGTGTCCCGCGGGGAAGGGAGAGTGTCCCAGGGGGAGGGTAGAGTGTCTCGGAGGAGGGGAGTGTGTCTCAGGAGGAGGGGAGAGTGTCTCAGGGGGAGAAGAGAGTGTCTCGGGGGAGGGGAGAGTGTCTCGGGGGAGGCAGTGTGCCTCGGGGGGAGGTGAGAGTGTCTCGGGGGGAGGGGAGAGTGTCTCGGGGGGAGGGGAGAGTGTCTCTGGGGGGAGAGGAGAGTGTCTCAGGGGGAGGGGAGAGTGTCTCAGGGGGAGGAGAGAGGGTCACGGGGGGAGGGGAGATTGTCTCGGGGGGAGGGGAGAGTGTCTCGGGAGGAGGGGAGAGTGCCTCGGGGGGAGGTGAGAGTGTCTCGGGGGGAGGGGAGAGTGTCTCGGGGGGAGGGGAGAGTGTCTCGAGTTGAGGGGAGAGTGTACCGAGGGGAGGGGAGAGTGTCCCGGCGGGAGGGGAGAGTGTCCCGAGGGGAGGGGAGAGTGTCCCGGGGGGAGGGGAGAGTGTCCCGGGGGGAAGAGAGAGTGTCCCAGGGGCAGGGTAGAGTGTCTCGGGGGAGGGGAGTGTGTCTCAGGGGGAGGGGAGAGTGTCTCAGGGGGAGGGGAGAGTGTCTCGGGTGGAGGGGGGAGTGTCTCGCGGGGAGGGGCGAGTGTCTCGGGGGAGGGGAGAGTGTCTCGGGTGGAGGGGAGCGTGTCTCGGGGGGAGGGGGGAGTGTCTCGAGGGGAGGGGACAGTGTCTCGGGGGGAGGGGAGAGTGTCCCAAGGGGAGGGGAGAGTGATCCGGGGGGAGGGATGAGTGTCCCGGGGGGAGGGGAGAGTGTCTCGGGGGAGGGGAGAATGTCTCAGGGGGAGGGGAGAGTGTCTCAGGGGGAGGGGAGAGTGTCTCAGGGGGAGGAGAGAGGGTCACGGGGGGAGGGGAGAGTGTCTCGGGGGGAGGGGAGAGTGTCTCGGGGGGAGGGGAGAGTGCCTCGGGGGGAGGTGAGAGTGTCTCGGGGGGAGGGGAGAGTGTCTCGGGGGGAGGGGAGAGTGTCTCGAGTTGAGTGGAGAGTGTCTCGGAGGGAGGGGAGAGTGTCTCGGGGAGAGGAGAGAGTGTCTCTGCGGGGAGGGGAGAGTGTCTCGGGGGGAGGAGAGAGTGTCTCGGGGGAGGGGAGAGTGTCTCAGTGGGAGGGGAGAGTGTCCCGGGGGGGGGGGGAGTGTCACGTGGGGAGCGGAGAGTGTCTCAGGGGGAGGGGTGAGTGTCCCGAGGGGAGGGGATAGTGTCCCGGAGGGAGGGGAGAGTGTCCCGAGGGGAGATAAGAGTGTCCCGGGGGGAAGGGAGAGTGTCTCGGCGGAGGGGAGTGTGTCTCATGGGGAGGGGAGAGTGTCTCGGGGGGAGGGGAGAGTGTCTCGGGGGGAGGGGAGGGGAGAGTGTCTCGGGGGGAGGGGAGTGGAGAGTGTCTCGGGAGGAGTGGAGGGTAGTGTGTCCCGGGGGGACGGGAGGGGAGAGTGTCGCGGGGGGAGGGGAGGGGAGAGTGTCCCGGGGGGAGGGGAGCGGTGAGTGTCCCGGGGGGAGGGGAGGGGAGTGTGTCCCGGGGGGAGGTGAGGGGAGTGTGTTCCGGTGGGAGGGGAGTGGAGAGTGTCACGAGGTGAGGGGTGAGTGTCCAGGGAGAGGGGAGAGTGTCCCCGGGGGAGGGGAGAGTGTCCCGAGGGGAGGGGATAGTGTCCCGGGGGGAGGGGAGAGTGTCCCGAGGGGAGGGGACAGTGTCCCGGGGGGAAGGGAGAGTGTCTCGGCGGAGGGGAGTGTGTCTCAGGGGGAGGGGAGAGTGTCTCGGGGGGAGGGGAGAGTGTCTCGGGGGGAGGGGAGAGTGTCTCGGGGGGAGGGGAGAGTGTCTCGGGGGGAGGGGAGGGGAGAGTGTCTCGGGGGGAGGGGAGTGGAGAGTGTCTCGGAAGGAGTGGAGGGTAGTGTGTCCCGGGGGGAGGGGAGGGGAGAGTGTCGCGGGGGGAGGGGAGGGGAGAGTGTCTCAGGGGGAGGGGAGAGTGTCCCGAGAGGAGTGGAGAGTGTCTCGGGGGGAGGGGAGAGTGTCCCGGGGGGAGGGGAGAGTGTCTCGGGGGGAGGGGAGAGTGTCCCGGTGGGAGGGGAGAGTGTCTCGGGGGAGGGGAGAGTGTCTCGGGGGGAGGAGAGAGTATCTCAGGGGGAGGGGAGAGTGTCTCGTGGGGAGGGGAGAGTGTCTCGGGGGGAGGGAAGAGTGTCTCGGGGTGAGGGGAGAGTGTCTCGGGGGGAGGGGAGAGTGTCTCGGGGGGAGGGGAGAGTGTCTCGTGGGGGAGGGGAGAGTGTCTCGGGGGGAGGGGAGAGTTTCTCGGGGAGAGGGGAGAGTGTCTCGGGGGGAGGGGAGAGTGTCTCGGCGGAGGGGAGTGTGTCTCAGGGGGAGGGGAGAGTGTCTCGGTGGGAGGGGAGAGTGTCTCGGGGGGAGGGGAGAGTGTCTCGGGGGGAGGGGAGGGGAGAGTGTCTCGGGGGGAGGGGAGTGGAGAGTGTCTCGGGAGGAGTGGAGGGTAGTGTGTCCCGGGGGGAGGGGAGGGGAGAGTGTCGCGGGGGGAGGGGAGGGGAGAGTGTCCCGGGGGGAGGGGAGCGGTGAGTGTCCCGGGGGGAGGGGAGGGGAGTGTGTCCCGGGGGGAGGTGAGGGGAGTGTGTTCCGGTGGGAGGGGAGGGGAGAGTGTCACGAGGTGAGGGGTGAGTGTCCAGGGAGAGGGGAGAGTGTCCCCGGGGGAGGGGAGAGTGTCTCGGGGGGAGGGGAGAGTGTCCCGGGAGGAGGGGATAGTGTCCCGGGGGGAGGGGAGAGTGTCCCGAGGGGAGGGGAGAGTGTCCCGGGAGGAAGGGAGTGTGTCCCGAGGGGAGGGGAGAGTGTCCCGGGGGGAAGTGAGAGTGTCCCGGGGGGATTGGAGAGTGTCCCGAGGGGAGGGGAGAGTGTCTTGGGGTGAGGGGAGAGTGTCCCGGGGGGAGGGGAGAGTGTCTCGGGGGAGGGGAGAGTGTCTCGGGGGGAGGAGAGAGTGTCTCAGGGGGAGGGGAGAGTGTTTGGGGGGGAGGGGGGAGTGTCTCGGTGTGAGGGGAGAGGGTCTCGGGGTGAGGGGAGAGTGTCTCGGGGGGAGGGGAGTGGAGAGTGTCTCGGGGGGAGGGGAGCGGAGAGTGTCCCGGGGGGAGGGGAGAGTCTTTCGGGGGGAGGGGAAAGTGTCCCGGGAGGAGGGAGACTGTCCCGGGTGGAGGGGAGAGTGTCCCGGGGGGAGGGGAGTGTGTCTCGGGGGGGTGGGAGGGGAGAGAGTCCCGGGGGGAGGGGAGGGGAGAGTGTCCCGGGGCGAGGGGAGGGGAGAGTGTCCCGGGGCGAGGGGAGAGTATCTTGGGGGAAGGGGAGGGGAGAGTGTCCCGGGGGGAGAGGGGAGAGTGTCCCGGGGGGAGGGGAGAGTCTTTCGGGGGGAGGGGAAAGTGTCCCGGGAGGAGGGAGACTGTCCCGGGTGGAGGGGAGAGTGTCCCGGGGGGAGGGGAGTGTGTCTCGGGGGGGTGGGAGGGGAGAGTGTCCAGAGGTGAGGGGAGGGGAGAGTGTCCCGGGGGGAGGGGAGAGTGTCCCGGGGGGAGGGGAGAATGTCTCGGGGGGAGGGGAGAGTGTCTCGGGGGGAGGGGTGAGTGTCCCGGTGGGAGGGGAGGGATGAGTGTCCCGGGGGAGGGGAGAGTATCCCGGGGGGAGGGGAGAGTGTCCCGGGGGGAGGGGAGAGTATCTTGGGGGAAGGGGAGGGGAGAGTGTCCCGGGGCGAGGGGAGAGTGTCCCGGGGGGAGGGGAGAGTATTTTGGGGGAAGGGGAGGGGAGAGTGTCCCGGGGGGAGGGGAGAGTGTCCCGGGGGGAGGGGAGAGTATCTTGGGGGAAGGGGAGGGGAGAGTGTCCTGGGGGGAGGGGAGAGTGTCCCGGAGGAGGGGAGAGTATCCCGGGGGGAGGGGAGAGTGTCCCGGGGGGAGGGGAGAGTGACTCGGGTGGAGGGGAGAGTGTCCCGGGTGGAGGGGACTGTGCCTCGGGGGGAGGGGAGAGTGTCTCGGGGGGAGGGGAGAGTGTCTCGTGGTGAGGGGAGAGTGTCTCAGGAGGAGGGGATAGTGTCCCAGGGGGAGTGTCCCGGGGGGAGGGGAGAGTGTCTCGGGCGGAGGGGAGAGTGTCCCGAGGGGAGGGCAGAGTGTCTCAGGGGGAGGGGTGAGTGTCCCGAGGGGAGGGGATAGTGTCCCGGGGGGAGGGGAGATTGTCTCGGGGGGAGGAGAGAGTGTCTCGTGGTGAGGGGAGAGTGTCTCGGGGGGAGGGGAGAGTGTCTCAGGGGGAGGGGAGAGTGTCTCGGGGGGAGGGGGGAGTGTCTCGGGGGGAGGGGAGAGTGTCCCGTGGTGAGGGGAGAGTGTCTCGGGGGGAGGGGAGAGTGTCACGGGGGGAGGGGAGAGTGTCTCGGGGGGAGGGGAGAGTGTCCCAGGGGGAGGGGAGAGTGTCCCGGGGGGAGGGGAGAGGGTCTCAGGGGGAGGGGAGAGTGTCCCAGGGGGAGGGGAGAGTGTCCCGGGGGGAGGGGAGAGGGTCTCAGGGGGAGGGGAGAGTGTCCCGGGGGGAGGGGAGAGTGTCCCGGGGGGAGGGGAGAGGGTCTCAGGGGGAGGGGAGAGTGTCCCGGGGGGAGGGGAGAGTGTCCCGAGAGGAGGGGAGAGTGTCACGGGGGGAAGGGAGAGTGTCCCGGGGGGTGGGGAGAGTGTCCCGGGGGTTGTGGCGAGTGTCTCGGGGGGAGGAGAGAATGTCCCGGGGGGAGGGGAGAGTGTCTCGGGGGGAGGGGAGAGTGTCCCGGGGGGAGGGGAGAGTGTCCCGGGGGGAGGGGAGAGTGTCTCAGGGGCAGGAGAGAGTGTCCCGGGGGGAGGAGAGAGTGTCTCGGGGGGAGGGGAGAGTGTCCCGGGGGGAGGGGAGAGTGTCTCAGGGGGAGGAGAGAGTGTCTCAGGGGGAGGGGAGAGTGTCGCGGGGGGAGGGGGGAGTGTCTCGCGTGGAGGGGCGAGTGTCTCGGGGGGAGGGGGGAGTGTCTCGGGGGGAGGGGAGAGTGTCCCGAGGGGAGGGGAGAGTGATCCGGGTGCAGGGATGAGTGTCCCGGGGGGAGGGGAGAGTGTCTCGGGGGGAGGGGAGAGTGTCCCGAGGGGAGGGGAGGGTGTCTCAGGGGGACGGGAGAGTGTCCCGAGGGGAGGGGAGAGTGTCCCGGGGGGAGGGGAGAGTGTCCCGAGGGGAGGGGAGAGTGTCCCGGGGGGAGGGGAGAGTGTCCCGGGGGGAAGGGAGAGTGTCCCAGGGGGAGGGTAGAGTGTCTCGGGGGAGGGGAGTGTGTCTCAGGGGGAGGGGAGAGTGTCTCAGGGGGAGGGGAGAGTGTCTCAGGGGGAGGAGAGAGTGTCTCGGGGGAGGGGAGAGTGTCTCGGGGGGAGGCAGAGTGCCTCGGGGGGAGGTGAGAGTGTCTCGGGGGGAGGGGAGTGTGTCTCGGGGGGAGGGGAGAGTGTCTCGGGGGGAGGGGAGAGTGTCTCTGGGGGGAGAGGAGAGTGTCTCGGGGGTAGGGGAGAGTGACTCGTGTGGAGGGGAGAGTGTCTCGGGGGGTGGGGACTGTGCCTCGGGGGGAGGGGCGAGTGTCTCGGGGGTGGGGAGAGTGTCTCAGGAGGAGGGGATAGTGTCCCAGGGGGAGGGGGAGTGTCCCGGGGGGAGGGGAGAGTGTCTCGGGCGGAGGGGAGAGTGTCCCGAGGGGAGGGCAGAGTGTCTCAGGGGGAGGGGTGAGTGTCCCGAGGGGAGGGGATAGTGTCCCGGGGGGAGGGGAGAGTGTCCCGTGGTGAGGGGTGAGTGTCTCGGGGGGAGGGGAGAGTGTCACGGGGGGAGGGGAGAGTGTCTCGGGGGGAGGGGAGAGTGTCCCAGGGGGAGGGGAGAGTGTCCCGGGGGGAGGGGAGAGGGTCTCAGGGGGAGGGGAAAGTGTCCCAGGGGGAGGGGAGAGTGTCCCGGGGGGAGGGGAGAGGGTCTCAGGGGGAGGGGAGAGTGTCCCAGGGGGAGGGGAGAGTGTCCCGGGGGGAGTGGAGTGGGTCTCAGGGGGAGGGGAGAGTGTCCCGGGGGGAGGGGAGAGGGTCCGGGGGGGAAGGGAGAGTGTCCCGAGAGGAGGGGAGAGTGTCACGGGGGGAGGGGAGAGAGTCCCGGGGGGAGGGGAGAGTGTCCCGAGAGGAGGGGAGAGTGTCACGGGGGGAGGGGAGAGTGTCCCGGGGGGAGGGGAGAGAGTCCCGGGGGGAGGCGAGAGTGTCCCGCGGGGAAGGGAGAGTGTCCCGGGGGGTGGGGAGAGTGTCCCGGGGGTTGTGGCGAGTGTCTCGGGGGGAGGAGAGAATGTCCCGGGGGGAGGGGAGAGTGTCTCGGGGGGAGGGGAGAGTGTCCCGGGGGGAGGGGAGAGTGTCCCGGGGGGAGGGGAGAGTGTCCCAGGGGGAGGGTAGAGTGTCTCGGGGGAGAGGAGTGTGTCTCAGGGGGAGGGGAGAGTGTCTCAGGGGGAAGGGAGAGTGTCTCAGGGGGAGGAGAGAGTGTCTCGGGGGAGGGGAGAGTGTCTCGGGGGGAGGCAGAGTGCCTCGGGGGGAGGTGAGAGTGTCTCGGGGGGAGGGGAGTGTGTCTCGGGGGGAGGGGAGAGTGTCTCGGGGGGAGGGGAGAGTGTCTCTGGGGGGAGAGGAGAGTGTCTCGGGGGTAGGGGAGAGTGACTCGTGTGGAGGGGAGAGTTTCTCGGGGGGTGGGGACTGTGCCTCGGGGGGAGGGGCGAGTGTCTCGGGGGAGGGGAGAGTGTCTCAGGAGGAGGGGATAGTGTCCCAGGGGGAGGGGGGAGTGTCCCGGGGGGAGGGGAGAGTGTCTCGGGCGGAGGTGAGAGTGTCCCGAGGGGAGGGCAGAGTGTCTCAGGGGGAGGGGTGAGTGTCCCGAGGGGAGGGGATAGTGTCCCGGGGGGAGGGGAGAGTGTCCCGTGGTGAGGGGTGAGTGTCTCGGGGGGAGGGGAGAGTGTCACGGGGGGAGGGGAGAGTGTCTCGGGGGGAGGGGAGAGTGTCCCAGGGGGAGGGGAGAATGTCCCGGGGGGAGGGGAGAGGGTCTCAGGGGGAGGGGAAAGTGTCCCAGGGGGAGGGGAGAGTGTCCCGGGGGGAGGGGAGAGGGTCTCAGGGGGAGGGGAGAGTGTCCCGGGGAGAGGGGAGAGTGTCCCGGGGGGAGGGGAGAGGGTCTCAGGGGGAGGGGAGAGTGTCCCGGGGGGAGGGGAGAGGGTCCGGGGGGGAAGGGAGAGTGTCCCGAGAGGAGGGGAGAGTGTCACGGGGGGAGGGGAGAGAGTCCCGGGGGGAGGGGAGAGTGTCCCGAGAGGAGGGGAGAGTGTCACGGGGGGAGGGGAGAGTGTCCCGGGGGGAGGGGAGAGAGTCCCGGGGGGAGGCGAGAGTGTCCCGCGGGGAAGGGAGAGTGTCCCGGGGGGTGGGGAGAGTGTCCCGGGGGTTGTGGCGAGTGTCTCTGGGGGAGGAGAGAATGTCCCGGGGGGAGGGGAGAGTGTCTCGGGGGGAGGGGAGAGTGTCCCGGGGGGAGGGGAGAGTGTCCCGGGGGGAGGGGAGAGTGTCTCAGGGGGAGGAGAGAGTGTCCCGGGGGGAGGGGAGAGTGTCTCGGGGGGAGGGGAGAGTGTCCCGGGGGGAGGGGAGAGTGTCTCAGGGGGAGGAGAGAGTGTCTCAGGGGGAGGGGAGAGTGTCTCGGGGGGAGGGGGGAGTGTCTCGCGTGGAGGGGCGAGTGTCTCGGGGGGAGGGGGGAGTGTCTCGGGGGGAGTGGAGAGTGTCCCGAGGGGAGGGGAGGGTGTCTCAGGGGGATGGGAGTGTGTCCCGAGGGGAGGGGAGAGTGTCCCGGGGGGAGGGGAGAGTGTCCCGAGGGGAGGGGAGAGTGTCCCGGGGGGAGGGGAGAGTGTCCCGGGGGGAAGGGAGAGTGTCCCAGGGGGAGGGTAGAGTGTCTCGGGGGAGGGGAGTGTGTCTCAGGGGGAGGGGAGAGTGTCTCAGGGGGAGGGGAGAGTGTCTCAGGGGGAGGCAGAGTGCCTCGGGGGGAGGTGAGAGTGTCTCGGGGGGAGGGGAGAGTGTCTCGGGGGGAGGGGAGAGTGTCTCGGGGGGAGGGGAGAGTGTCTCTGGGGGGAGAGGAGAGTGTCTCGGGGGTAGGGGAGAGTGACTCGTGTGGAGGGGAGAGTGTCTCGGGGGGAGGGGCGAGTGTCTCGGGGGAGGGGAGAGTGTCTCAGGAGGAGGGGATAGTGTCCCAGGGGGAGGGGGGAGTGTCCCGGGGGGAGGGGAGAGTGTCTCGGGCGGAGGGGAGAGTGTCCCGAGGGGAGGGCAGAGTGTCTCAGGGGGAGTGGTGAGTGTCCCGAGGGGAGGGGATAGTGTCCCGGGGGGAGGGGAGAGTGTCCCGAGGGGAGGGGAGAGTGTTCCGGGGGGAAGGGAGAGTGTCCCGGGGGGAGGGGAGAGTGTCGCGAGGGGAGGAGAGGTGTATCGGGGGGAGGAGAGAGTGTCTCAGAGGGAGGGGAGAGTGTCTCAGGGGGAGGGGAGTGTGTCTCGGGTGGAGGGGAGAGTGTCTCGTGGTGAGGGGAGAGTGTCCCGGGGGGATGGGAGAGTGTCCCGGGGGGAGGGGAGAGTGTCGCGAGGGGAGGGGAGGTGTATTGGGGGGAGGAGAGAGTGTCTCAGGGGGAGGGGAGTGTGTCTCAGGGGGAGGGGAGTATGTCTCGGGTGGAGGGGAGAGTGTCTCGTGGTGAGGGGAGAGTGTCTCGGGGGGAGGGGAGAGTGTCACGGGGTGAGGGGAGAGTGTCCCGGGGGGAAGGGAGAGTGTCCCGGGGGGAGGGGAGAGTGTCCCGAGGGGAGGGGAGAGTGTCTTGGGGTGAGGGGAGAGTGTCCCGGGGGGAGGGGAAAGTGTCCCGAGAGGAGGGGAGAGTGTCACGGGGGGAGGGGAGAGTGTACCGGGGGGAGGGGAGAGAGTCCCGGGGGGAGGCGAGAGTGTCCCGCGGGGAAGGGAGAGTGTCCCGGGGGGTGGGGAGAGTGTCCCGGGGGTTGTGGCGAGTGTCTCGGGGGGAGGAGGAGCGAATGTCCCGGGGGGAGGGGAGAGTGTCTCGGGGGGAGGGGAGAGTGTCCCGGGGGGAGGGGAGAGTGTCCCGGGGGGAGGGGAGAGTGTCTCAGGGGGAGGAGAGAGTGTCCCGGGGGGAGGGGAGAGTGTCTCGGGGGGAGGGGAGAGTGTCCCGGGGGGAGGGGAGAGTGTCTCAGGGGGAGGAGAGAGTGTCTCAGGGGGAGGGGAGAGTGTCTCGGGGGGAGGGGGGAGTGTCTCGGGGGGAGTGGAGAGTGTCCCGAGGGGAGGGGAGGGTGTCTCAGGGGGACGGGAGAGTGTCCCGAGGGGAGGGGAGAGTGTCCCGGGGGGAGGGGAGAGTGTCCCGAGGGGAGGGGAGAGTGTCCCGGGGGGAGGGGAGAGTGTCCCGGGGGGAAGGGAGAGTGTCCCAGGGGGAGGGTAGAGTGTCTCGGGGGAGGGGAGTGTGTCTCAGGGGGAGGGGAGAGTGTCTCAGGGGGAGGGGAGAGTGTCTCAGGGGGAGGCAGAGTGCCTCGGGGGGAGGTGAGAGTGTCTCGGGGGGAGGGGAGAGTGTCTCGGGGGGAGGGGAGAGTGTCTCGGGGGGAGGGGAGAGTGTCTCTGGGG
Source organism: Pristiophorus japonicus (assembly GCF_044704955.1). NCBI lineage: Eukaryota > Metazoa > Chordata > Chondrichthyes > Pristiophoridae > Pristiophorus > Pristiophorus japonicus. The sequence continues at coordinate 710,555 of NW_027252944.1, forward strand.
GGAGAGGAGAGTGTCTCGGGGGTAGGGGAGAGTGACTCGTGTGGAGGGGAGAGTGTCTCGGGGGGAGGGGCGAGTGTCTCGGGGGAGGGGAGAGTGTCTCAGGAGGAGGGGATAGTGTCCCAGGGGGAGGGGGGAGTGTCCCGGGGGGAGGGGAGAGTGTCTCGGGGGGAGGGGAGAGTGTCCCGGGGGGAGGGGAGAGTGTCCCGGGGGGAGGGGAGAGTGTCTCGGGGGGAGGGGAGAGTGTCCCGGGGGGAGGGGAGAGTGTCTCAGGGGGAGGAGAGAGTGTCTCAGGGGGAGGGGAGAGTGTCGCGGGGGGAGGGGGGAGTGTCTCGCGTGGAGGGGCGAGTGTCTCGGGGGGAGGGGGGAGTGTCTCGGGGGGAGGGGAGAGTGTCCCGAGGGGAGGGGAGAGTGATCCGGGTGCAGGGATGAGTGTCCCGGGGGGAGGGGAGAGTGTCTCGGGGGGAGGGGAGAGTGTCCCGAGGGGAGGGGAGGGTGTCTCAGGGGGACGGGAGAGTGTCCCGAGGGGAGGGGAGAGTGTCCCGGGGGGAGGGGAGAGTGTCCCGAGGGGAGGGGAGAGTGTCTCGGGGGGAGGGGATAGTGTCCCGGGGGGAAGGGAGAGTGTCCCAGGGGGAGGGTAGAGTGTCTCGGGGGAGGGGAGTGTGTCTCAGGGGGAGGGGAGAGTGTCTCAGGGGGAGGGGAGAGTGTCTCAGGGGGAGGAGAGAGTGTCTCGGGGGAGGGGAGAGTGTCTCGGGGGGAGGCAGAGTGCCTCGGGGGGAGGTGAGAGTGTCTCGGGGGGAGGGGAGTGTGTCTCGGGGGAAGGGGAGTGTGTCTCGGGGGGAGGGGAGAGTGTCTCTGGGGGGAGAGGAGAGTGTCTCGGGGGTAGGGGAGAGTGACTCGTGTGGAGGGGAGAGTGTCTCGGGGGGTGGGGACTGTGCCTCGGGGGGAGGGGCGAGTGTCTCGGGGGAGGGGAGAGTGTCTCAGGAGGAGGGGATAGTGTCCCAGGGGGAGGGGGGAGTGTCCCGGGGGGAGGGGAGAGTGTCTCGGGCGGAGGGGAGAGTGTCCCGAGGGGAGGGCAGAGTGTCTCAGGGGGAGGGGTGAGTGTCCCGAGGGGAGGGGATAGTGTCCCGGGGGGAGGGGAGAGTGTCCCGTGGTGAGGGGTGAGTGTCTCGGGGGGAGGGGAGAGTGTCACGGGGGGAGGGGAGAGTGTCTCGGGGGGAGGGGAGAGTGTCCCAGGGGGAGGGGAGAGTGTCCCGGGGGGAGGGGAGAGGGTCTCAGGGGGAGGGGAAAGTGTCCCAGGGGGAGGGGAGAGTGTCCCGGGGGGAGGGGAGAGGGTCTCAGGGGGAGGGGAGAGTGTCCCGGGGGGAGAGGAGAGTGTCCCGGGGGGAGGGGAGAGGGTCTCAGGGGGAGGGGAGAGTGTCCCGGGGGGAGGGGAGAGGGTCCGGGGGGGAAGGGAGAGTGTCCCGAGAGGAGGGGAGAGTGTCACGGGGGGAGGGGAGAGAGTCCCGGGGGGAGGGGAAAGTGTCCCGAGAGGAGGGGAGAGTGTCACGGGGGGAGGGGAGAGTGTACCGGGGGGAGGGGAGAGAGTCCCGGGGGGAGGCGAGAGTGTCCCGCGGGGAAGGGAGAGTGTCCCGGGGGGTGGGGAGAGTGTCCCGGGGGTTGTGGCGAGTGTCTCGGGGGGAGGAGGAGCGAATGTCCCGGGGGGAGGGGAGAGTGTCTCGGGGGGAGGGGAGAGTGTCCCGGGGGGAGGGGAGAGTGTCCCGGGGGGAGGGGAGAGTGTCTCAGGGGGAGGAGAGAGTGTCCCGGGGGGAGGGGAGAGTGTCTCGGGGGGAGGGGAGAGTGTCCCGGGGGGAGGGGAGAGTGTCTCAGGGGGAGGAGAGAGTGTCTCAGGGGGAGGGGAGAGTGTCTCGGGGGGAGGGGGGAGTGTCTCGGGGGGAGTGGAGAGTGTCCCGAGGGGAGGGGAGGGTGTCTCAGGGGGACGGGAGAGTGTCCCGAGGGGAGGGGAGAGTGTCCCGGGGGGAGGGGAGAGTGTCCCGAGGGGAGGGGAGAGTGTCCCGGGGGGAGGGGAGAGTGTCCCGGGGGGAAGGGAGAGTGTCCCAGGGGGAGGGTAGAGTGTCTCGGGGGAGGGGAGTGTGTCTCAGGGGGAGGGGAGAGTGTCTCAGGGGGAGGGGAGAGTGTCTCAGGGGGAGGCAGAGTGCCTCGGGGGGAGGTGAGAGTGTCTCGGGGGGAGGGGAGAGTGTCTCGGGGGGAGGGGAGAGTGTCTCGGGGGGAGGGGAGAGTGTCTCTGGGGGGAGAGGAGAGTGTCTCGGGGGTAGGGGAGAGTGACTCGTGTGGAGGGGAGAGTGTCTCGGGGGGAGGGGCGAGTGTCTCGGGGGAGGGGAGAGTGTCTCAGGAGGAGGGGATAGTGTCCCAGGGGGAGGGGGGAGTGTCCCGGGGGGAGGGGAGAGTGTCTCGGGCGGAGGGGAGAGTGTCCCGAGAGGAGGGCAGAGTGTCTCAGGGGGAGGGGTGAGTGTCCCGAGGGGAGGGGATAGTGTCCCGGGGGGAGGGGAGAGTGTCCCGAGGGGAGGGGAGAGTGTTCCGGGGGGAAGGGAGAGTGTCCCGGGGGGAGGGGAGAGTGTCGCGAGGGGAGGGGAGGTGTATCGGGGGGAGGAGAGAGGGTCTCAGAGGGAGGGGAGAGTGTCTCAGGGGGAGGGGAGTGTGTCTCGGGTGGAGGGGAGAGTGTCTCGTGGTGAGGGGAGAGTGTCCCGGGGGGAAGGGAGAGTGTCCCGGGGGGAGGGGAGAGTGTCGCGAGGGGAGGAGAGGTGTATTGGGGGGAGGAGAGAGTGCCTCAGGGGGAGGGGAGAGTGTCTCAGGGGGAGGGGAGTGTGTCTCGGGTGGAGGGGAGAGTGTCTCGTGGTGAGGGGAGAGTGTCTCGGGGGGAGGGGAGAGTGTCACGGGGTGAGGGGAGAGTGTCCCGGGGGGAAGGGAGAGTGTCCCGGGGGGAGGGGAGAGTGTCCCGAGGGGAGGGGAGAGTGTCTCGGGGGAGGGGAGAGTGTCTCGGGGGGAGGAGAGAGTGTCTCAGGGTGAGGGGAGAGTGTTTGGGGGGGAGGGGAGAGTGTCTCGGTGGGAGGGGAGAGGGTCTCGGGGTGACTGGAGAGTGTCTCGGGGGGAGGGGAGCGGAGAGTGTCCCGGGGGGAGGGGAGGGGAGAGTGTCCCGGGGGGAGGGGAGGGGAGAGTGTCCCGGGGGGAGGGGAGAGTATCTTGGGGGAAGGGGAGGGGAGAGTGTCCCGGGGGAGAGGGGAGAGTGTCCCGGGGGGAGGGGAGAGTCTTTCGGGGTGAGGGGAAAGTGTCCCGGGAGGAGGGAGACTGTCCCGGGTGGAGGCGAGAGTGTCCCGGGGGGAGGGGAGTGTGTCTCGGGGGGGTGGGAGGGGAGAGTGTCCAGAGGTGAGGGGAGGGGAGAGTGTCCCGGGGGGAGGGGAGAGTGTCCCGGGGGGAGGGGAGAATGTCTCGGGGGGAGGGGAGAGTGTCTCGGGGTGAGGGGTGAGTGTCCCGGTGGGAGGGGAGGGGAGAGTGTCCCGGGGGAGGGGAGAGTATCCCGGGGGGAGGGGAGAGTGTCCCGGGGGGAGGGGAGAGTATCCTGGGGGAAGGGGAGGGGAGAGTGTCCCGGGGGGAGGGGAGAGTGTCCCGGGGGGAGGGGAGAGTATCTTGGGGGAAGGGGAGGGGAGAGTGTCCCGGGGGGAGGGGAGAGTGTCCCGGGGAGAGGGGAGAGTATCTTGGGGGAAGGGGAGGGGAGAGTGTCCTGGGGGGAGGGGAGAGTGTCCCGGGGGAGGGGAGAGTATCCCGGGGGGAGGGGAGAGTGTCCCGGGGGGAGGGGAGAGTGACTCGGGTGGAGGGGAGAGTGTCCCGGGTGGAGGGGACTGTGCCTCGGGGGGAGGGGAGAGTGTCTCGGGGGAGGGGAGAGTGTCTCGTGGTGAGGGGAGAGTGTCTCAGGAGGAGGGGATAGTGTATCAGGGGGAGTGTCCCGTGGTGAGGGGAGAGTGTCTCGGGCGGAGGGGAGAGTGCCCGAGGGGAGGGCAGAGTGTCACAGGGGGAGGGGTGAGTGTCCCGAGGGGAGGGGATAGTGTCCCGGGGGGAGGGGAGAGTGTCTCGGGGGGAGGGGGGAGTGTCTCGGGGGGAGGGGAGAGTGTCTCAGGGGGAGGGGAGAGTGTCTCAGGGGGAGGGGAGAGTGTCTCAGGGGGAGTGGAGAGTGTCTCAGGGGGAGTGGAGAGTGTCCCGGGGGGTGGGGAGAGTGTCCCGGGGGGAGTGGAGAGTGTCCCGGGGGGTGGGGAGTGTGTCTCGGGGGGAGGGGAGAGTGTCTCAGGGGGAGGGGAGAGTGTCTCAGGGGGAGTGGAGAGTGTCCCGGGGGGTGGGGAGAGTGTCCCGGGGGGAGGGGAGAGTGTCCCGTGGTGAGGGGAGAGTGTCTCGGGGGGAGGGGAGAGTGTCACGGGGGGAGGGGAGAGTGTCTCGGGGGGAGGGGAGAGTGTCCCGGGGGGAGGGGAGAGTGTCCCGGGGGGAGGAGAGAGTGTCTCGGGGGGAGGGGAGAGTGTCTCGGGGGGAGGGGAGAGTGTCTCGTGGTGAGGGGAGAGTGTCTCAGGAGGAGGGGATAGTGTATCAGGGGGAGTGTCCCGGGGGGAGGGGAGAGTGTCTCGGGCGGAGGGGAGAGTGCCCGAGGGGAGGGCAGAGTGTCTCAGGGGGAGGGGTGAGTGTCCCGAGGGGAGGGGATAGTGTCCCGGGGGGAGGGGAGAGTGTCTCGGGGGGAGGGGGGAGTGTCTCGGGGGAGGGGAGAGTGTCCCGTGGTGAGGGGAGAGTGTCTCGGGGGGAGGGGAGAGTGTCACGGGGGGAGGGGAGAGTGTCTCGGGCGGAGGGGAGAGTGTCCCGGGGGGAGGGGAGAGTGTCCCGGGGGGAGGGGAGAGGGTCTCAGGGGGAGGGGAGAGTGTCCCGGGGGGAGGGGAGAGTGTCTCGGGGGGAGGGGAGAGTATCCGGGGGGGAAGGGAGAGTGTCCCGAGAGGAGGGGAGAGTGTCACGGGGGGAGGGGAGAGAGTCCCGGGGGGAGGAGAGAATGTCCCGGGGGGAGGGGAGAGTGTCTCGGGGGGAGGGGAGAGTGTCCCGGGGGGAGGGGAGAGTGTCTCAGGGGGAGGAGAGAGTGTCTCAGGGGGAGGGGAGAGTGTCTCGGGGGGAGGGGGGAGTGTCTCGCGTGGAGTGGCGAGTGTCTCGGGGGGAGGGGGGAGTGTCTCGGGGGAAGGGGAGAGTGTCTCGAGGGGAGGGGAGAGTGATCCGGGGGCAGGGATGAGTGTCCCGGGGGGAGGGGAGAGTGTCTCGGGGGGAGTGGAGAGTGTCCCGAGGGGAGGGGAGGGTGTCTCAGGGGGACGGGAGAGTGTCCCGAGGGGAGGGGAGAGTGTCCCGGGTGGAGGGGAGAGTGCCCCGAGGGGAGGGGAGAGTGTCCCGGGGGGAGGGGAGAGTGTCCCGGGGGGAAGGGAGAGTGTCCCAGGGGGAGGGTAGAGTGTCTCGGGGGAGGGGAGTGTGTCTCAGGGGGAGGGGAGAGTGTCTCAGGGGGATGGGAGAGTGTCTCAGGGGGAGGAGAGAGTGTCTCAGGGGGAGGAGAGAGTGTCTCGGGGGAGGGGAGAGTGTCTCGGGGGGAGGCAGAGTGCCTCGGGGGGAGGGGAGAGTGTCCCGGGTGGAGGGGAGAGTGTCCCGGGGGAAGGGGAGAGTGTCCCGGGTGGAGGGGAGAGTGTCCCGGGGGAAGGGGAGAGTGTCCCGGGGGGAGGGGAGAGTGTCTCGGGGGGAGGGGAGAGTGTCCCGGGGGGAGGGGAGAGTGTCTCAGGGGGAGGAGAGAGTGTCCCGGGGGGAGGGGAGAGTGTCTCGGGGGGAGGGGAGAGTGTACCGGGGGGAGGGGAGAGTGTCTCAGGGGGAGGAGAGAGTGTCTCAGGGGGAGGGTAGAGTGTCTCGGGGGAGGGGAGTGTGTCTCAGGGGGAGGGGAGAGTGTCTCAGGGGGAGGGGAGAGTGTCTCAGGGGGAGGAGAGAGTGTCTCGGGGGAGGGGAGAGTGTCTCGTGGGGAGGCAGAGTGCCTCAGGGGGAGGTGAGAGTGTCTCGGGGGGAGGGGAGATTGTCTCGGGGGGAGGGGAGAGTGTCTCGGCGGGAGGGGAGAGTGTCTCTGAGGGGAGAGGAGAGTGTCTCGGAGGTAGGGGAGAGTGACTCGTGTGGAGGGGAGAGTGTCTCGGGGGGTGGGGACTGTGCCTCGGGGGGAGGGGCGTGTGTCTCGGGGGAGGGGAGAGTGTCTCAGGAGGAGGGGATAGTGTCCCAGGGGGAGGGGGGAGTGTCCCGGGGGGAGGGGAGAGTGTCTCGGGCGGAGGGGAGAGTGTCCCGAGGGGAGGGCAGAGTGTCTCAGGGGGAGGGGTGAGTGTCCCGAGGGGAGGGGATAGTGTCCCGGGGGGAGGGGAGAGTGTCCCGAGGGGAGGGGAGAGTGTTCCGGGGGGAAGGGAGAGTGTCCCGGGGGGAGGGGAGAGTGTCGCGAGGGGAGGGGAGGTGTATCGGGGGGAGGAGAGAGTGTCTCAGGGGGAGGGGAGAGTGTCTCAGGGGGAGGGGAGTGTGTCTCGGGTGGAGGGGAGAGTGTCTCGTGGTGAGGGGAGAGTGTCCCGGGGGGAAGGGAGAGTGTCCCGGGGGGAGGGGAGAGTGTCGCGAGGGGAGGGGAGGTGTATCGGGGGGAGGAGAGAGTGTCTCAGGGGGAGGGGAGAGTGTCTCAGGGGGAGGGGAGTGTGTCTCGGGTGGAGGGGAGAGTGTCTCGTGGTGAGGGGAGAGTGTCTCGGGGGGAGGGGAGAGTGTCACGGGGTGAGGGGAGAGTGTCCCGGGGGGAAGGGAGAGTGTCCCGGGGGGAGGGGAGAGTGTCCCGAGGGGAGGGGAGAGTGTCTTGGGGTGAGGGGAGAGTGTCCCGGGGGGAGGGGAGAGTGTCTCGGGGGAGGGGAGAGTGTCTCGGGGGGAGGAGAGAGTGTCTCAGGTGGAGGGGAGAGTGTTTGGGGGGGAGGGGAGGGGAGAGTGTCCCGGGGGGAGGGGAGAGTGTCTCGGTGGGAGGGGAGAGGGTCTCGGGGTGAGGGGAGAGTGTCTCGGGGGGAGGGGAGTGGAGAGTGTCTCGGGGGGAGGGGAGCGGAGAGTGTCCCGGGGGGAGGGGAGGGGAGAGTGTCCCGGGGGGAGGGGAGGGGAGAGTGTCCCGGGGGGAGGGGAGAGTATCTTGGGGGAAGGGGAGGGGAGAGTGTCCCGGGGGAGAGGGGAGAGTGTCCCGGGGGGAGGGGAGAGTCTTTCGGGGGGAGGGGAAAGTGTCCCGGGAGGAGGGAGACTGTCCCGGGTGGAGGCGAGAGTGTCCCGGGGGGAGGGGAGTGTGTCTCGGGGGGGTGGGAGGGGAGAGTGTCCAGAGGTGAGGGGAGGGGAGAGTGTCCCGGGGGGAGGGGAGAGTGTCCCGGGGGGAGGGGAGAATGTCTCGGGGGGAGGGGAGAGTGTCTCGGGGGGAGGGGTGAGTGTCCCGGTGGGAGGGGAGGGGAGAGTGTCCCGGGGGAGGGGAGAGTATCCCGGGGGGAGGGGAGAGTGTCCCGGGGGGAGGGGAGAGTATCTTGGGGGAAGGGGAGGGGAGAGTGTCCCGGGGGGACGGGAGAGTGTCCCGGGGGGAGGGGAGAGTATCTTGGGGGAAGGGGAGGGGAGAGTGTCCCGGGGGGAGGGGAGAGTGTCCCGGGGGGAGGGGAGAGTATCTTGGGGGAAGGGGAGGGGAGAGTGTACAGGGGGGAGGGGAGAGTGTCCCGGGGGAGGGGAGAGTATCCCGGGGGGAGGGGAGAGTGTCCCGGGGGGAGGGGAGAGTGACTCGGGTGGAGGGGAGAGTGTCCCGGGTGGAGGGGACTGTGCCTCGGGGGGAGGGGAGAGTGTCTCGGGGGGAGGGGAGAGTGTCTCGTGGTGAGGGGAGAGTGTCTCAGGAGGAGGGGATAGTGTCCCAGGGGGAGTGTCCCGGGGGGAGGGGAGAGTGTCTCGGGCGGAGGGGAGAGTGTCCCGAGGGGAGGGCAGAGTGTCTCAGGGGGAGGGGTGAGTGTCCCGAGGGGAGGGGATAGTGTCCCGGGGGGAGTGTCCCGGGGGGAGGGGAGGTGTATCGGGGGGAGGAGAGAGTGTCTCAGAGGGAGGGGAGAGAGTCTCAGGGGGAGGGGAGTGTGTCTCGGGTGGAGGGGAGAGTGTCTCGTGGTGAGGGGAGAGTGTCCCGGGGGGAAGGGAGTGTGTCCCGGGGGGAGGGGAGAGAGTCGCGAGGGGAGGGGAGGTGTATTGGGGGGAGGAGAGAGTGTCTCAGGGGGAGGGGAGAGTGTCTCAGGGGGAGGGGAGTGTGTCTCGGGTGGAGGGGAGAGTGTCTCGTGGTGAGGGGAGAGTGTCTCGGGGGGAGGGGAGAGTGTCACGGGGTGAGGGGAGAGTGTCCCGGGGGGAAGGGAGAGTGTCCCGGGGGGAGGGGAGAGTGTCCCGAGGGGAGGGGAGAGTGTCTTGGGGTGAGGGGAGAGTGTCCCGGGGGGAGGGGAGAGTGTCTCGGGGGAGGGGAGAGTGTCTCGGGGGGAGGAGAGAGTGTCTCAGGGGGAGGGGAGAGTGTTTGGGGGGGAGGGGAGAGTGTCTCGGTGGGAGGGGAGAGGGTCTCGGGGTGAGGGGAGAGTGTCTCGGGGGGAGGGGAGTGGAGAGTGTCTCGGGGGGAGGGGAGCGGAGAGTGTCCCGGGGGGAGGGGAGGGGAGAGTGTCCCGGGGGGAGGGGAGGGGAGAGTGTCCCGGGGGGAGGGGAGAGTATCTTGGGGGAAGGGGAGGGGAGAGTGTCCCGGGGGAGAGGGGAGAGTGTCCCGGGGGGAGGGGAGAGTCTTTCGGGGGGAGGGGAAAGTGTCCCGTGAGGAGGGAGACTGTCCCGGGTGGAGGCAAGAGTGTCCCGGGGGGAGGGGAGTGTGTCTCGGGGGGGTGGGAGGGGAGAGTGTCCAGAGGTGAGGGGAGGGGAGAGTGTCCCGGGGGGAGGGGAGAGTGTCCCGGGGAAGGGGAGAATGTCTCGGGGGGAGGGGAGAGTGTCTCGGGGTGAGGGGTGAGTGTCCCGGTGGGAGGGGAGGGGAGAGTGTCCCGGGGGAGGGGAGAGTATCCCGGGGGGAGGGGAGAGTGTCCCGGGGGGAGGGGAGAGTATCTTGGGGGAAGGGGAGGGGAGAGTGTCCCGGGGGAAGGGGAGAGTGTCTCGGGTGGAGGGGAGAGTGTCCCGGGGATGGGGAGAGTGTCCCGGGGGAAGGGGAGTGTGTCCCGAGGGGAGGGGAGAGTGTCCCGGGGGGAGGGGAGAGTGTCCCGGGGGGAGGGGAGAGTGTCCCGGGGGAAGGGGAGAGTGTCTCGGGTTGAGGGGAGAGTGTCTCGGGGGGAGGGGAGAGTGTCCCGGGGGGAGGGGAGAGTGTCCCGGGGGGAGGGGAGAGTGTCCCGGGGGGAGGGGAGAGTGTCCCATGGGGAGGGGAGAGTGTCCCGGGGGGAGGGGAGAGTGTCCCAGGGGGAGGGGAGAGTGTCCCGGGGGGAGGGGAGAGTGTCCCCGGGGGAGGGGAGAGTGTCCCGGGGGGAGGGGAGAGTGTCCCGGGGGGAGGGGAGAGTGTCTCGGGGGGAGGGGAGAGTGTCTTAAGGGGAGGGGAGAGTGTCCCGGGGGGAGGGGTGAGTGTCCCGGGGGGAGGGGAGAGTTTCCCGGGGGGAGGGGAGAGTGTCTCGGGGGGAGGGGAGAGTGTCCCGGGGGAAGGGGAGAGTGTCCCGGGGGAGGGGAGAGTGTCCCGGGGGAAGGGGAGAGTGTCTCGGGGGAGGGGAGAGTGTCTCAGGGGGAGGGGAGAGTGTCCCGAGGGGAGGGGAGAGTGCCTCAGGGGGAGGGGAGAGTGTCCCGAGGGGAGGGGAGAGTGCCTCAGGGGGAGGGGAGTGTGTCCCGGGGGGAGGGGAGAGTGTCCCAGGGGGAGGGGAGAGTGTCCCGGGGGGAGGGGAGAGTGTCCCCGGGGGAGGGGAGAGTGTCCCGGGGGGAGGGGAGAGTGTCCCGGGGGGAGGGGAGAGTGTCTCGGGGGGAGGGGAGAGTGTCTTAAGGGGAGGGGAGAGTGTCCCGGGGGGAGGGGTGAGTGTCCCGGGGGGAGGGGAGAGTGTCCCGGGGGGAGGGGAGAGTGTCTCGGGGGGAGGGGAGAGTGTCCCGGGGGAAGGGGAGAGTATCCCGGGGGAGGGGAGAGTGTCCCGGGGGAAGGGGAGAGTGTCTCGGGGGAGGGGAGAGTGTCTCAGGGGGAGGGGAGAGTGTCCCGAGGGGAGGGGAGAGTGCCTCAGGGGGAGGGGAGAGTGTCCCGAGGGGAGGGGAGAGTGCCTCAGGGGGAGGGGAGAGTGTCCCGGGGGGAGGGGTGAGTGTCCCGGGGGGAGGGGAGAGTGTCCCGGGGGGAGGGGAGAGTGTCCCGGGGGGAGGGGAGAGTGTCCCGGGGGGAGGGGAGAGTGTCCCGGGGGGAGGGGAGAGTGTCCCGGGGGAAGGGAGAGTCTCCCGGGGGAGTGGAGAGTGTCTCAGGGGGAGGGGAGAGTGTCCTGGGGGGAGGGGAGAGTGTCCCGGGGGGAGGGGAGAGTGTCTCGGGGGAGGGGAGAGTGTCCCGGGGGAAGGGGAGAGTGTCTCGCGGGGAGGGGAGAGTGTCCCGGGGAAGGGGAGAGTGTCCCGGGGGAGGGGAGAGTGTCCCGGGGGAAGGGGAGAGTGTCCCGGGTGGAGGGTAGAGTGTCCCGGGGGGAGGGGAGAGTGTCCCGGGGGGAGGGGAGAGTGTCTCGGGGGAGGGGAGAGTGTCCCGCGGGAAGGGGAGAGTGTCTCGGGGGGAGGGGAGAGTGTCCCGGGGGAAGGGGAGAGTGTCCCGGGGGGAGGGGAGAGTGTCCCGGGGGAAGGGAGAGTCTCCCGGGGGAGGCGAGAGTGTCTCAGGGGGAGGGGAGAGTGTCCTGGGGGGAGGGGAGAGTGTCCCGGGGGGAGGGGAGAGTGTCTCGGGGGAGGGGAGAGTGTCCCGGGGGAAGGGGAGAGTGTCTCGCGGGGAGGGGAGAGTGTCCCGGGGAAGGGGAGAGTGTCCCGGGGGAGGGGAGAGTGTCCCGGGGGAAGGGGAGAGTGTCCCGGGTGGAGGGGAGAGTGTCCCGGGGGGAGGGGAGAGTGTCCCGGGGGGAGGGGAGAGTGTCTCGGGGGAGGGGAGAGTGTCCCGCGGGAAGGGGAGAGTGTCTCGGGGGGAGGGGAGAGTGTCCCGGGGGAAGGGGAGAGTGTCCCGCGGGAGGGGAGAGTGTCCCGGGGGAAGGGGAGAGTGTCCCGGGTGGAGGGGAGAGTGTCCCGGGGGGAGGGGAGAGTGTCCCGGGGGAAGGGGAGAGTGTCCCGGGTGGAGGGGAGAGTGTCCCGGGGGAGGGGAGAGTGTCCCGGGGGAGGGGAGAGTGTCCCGGGGGGAGGGGTGAGTGTCCCGGGTGGAGGGGAGAGTGTCCCGGGGGAAGGGGAGAGTGTCCCGGGTGGAGGGGAGAGTGTCCCGGGGGGAGGGGAGAGTGTCCCGGGGGAAGGGGAGAGTGTCCCGGGTGGAGGGGAGAGTGTCCCGGGGGAGGGGAGAGTGTCCCGGGGGAAGGGGAGAGGGTCCCGGGGGAGGGGAGAGTGTCCCGGGGGAAGGGGAGAGTATCCCGGGTGGAGGGGAGAGTGTCCCGGGGGAAGGGGAGAGTGTCTCGGGGGGAGGGGAGAGTGTCCCGGGGGGAGGGGAGAGTGTCCCGGGGAAAGGGGAGAGTGTCTCGGGTGGAGGGGAGAGTGTCCCGGGGGGAGGGGAGAGTGTCCCGGGGGAAGCTGAGTGTGTCCCGAGGGGAGGGGAGAGCGTCCCGGGGGGAGGGGAGAGTGTCCCGGGGGGAGGGGAGAGTGTCCCGGGGGAAGGGGAGAGTGTCTCGGCTGGAGGGGAGAGTGTCTCGGGGGGAGGGGAGAGTGTCCCGGGGGGAGGGGAGAGTGTCCCGGGGGGAGGGGAGAGTGTCCCGGGGTGAGGGGAGAGTGTCCCATGGGGAGGGGAGAGTGTCCCGGGGGGAGGGGAGAGTGTCCCAGGGGGAGGGGAGAGTGTCTCGGGGGGAGGGGACAGTGTCCCGGGGGAGGGGAGAGTGTCCCGGGGGGAGGGGAGAGTGTCCCGGGGGGAGGGGAGAGTGTCTCGGGGGGAGGGGAGAGTGTCCCGGGGGGAGGGGAGAGTGTCCCGGGGGGAGGGGAGAGTGTCCCGGGGGGAGGGAAGAGTGTCCCGGGGGGAGGGGAGAGTGTCCCGGGGGGAGGGGAGAGTGTCTCGGGGGGAGGGGAGAGTGTCTTAAGGGGAGGGGAGAGTGTCCCGGGGGGAGGGGTGAGTGTCCCGGGGGGAGGGGAGAGTGTCCCGGGGGGAGGGGAGAGTGTCTCGGGGGGAGGGGAGAGTGTCCCGGGGGAAGGGGAGAGTGTCTCGGGGGAGGGGAGAGTGTCTCAGGGGGAGGGGAGAGTGTCCCGAGGGGAGGGGAGAGTGCCTCAGGGGGAGGGGAGAGTGTCCCGAGGGGAGGGGAGAGTGCCTCAGGGGGAGGGGAGAGTGTCCCGGGGGGAGGGGTGAGTGTCCCGGGGGGAGGGGAGAGTGTCCCGGGGGGAGGGGAGAGTGTCCCGGGGGGAGGGGAGAGTGTCCCGGGGGGAGGGGAGAGTGTCCCGGGGGGAGGGGAGAGTGTCCCGGGGGAAGGGAGAGTCTCCCGGGGGAGGGGAGAGTGTCTCAGGAGGAGGGGAGAGTGTCCTGGGGGGAGGGGAGAGTGTCCCGGGGGAAGGGGAGAGTGTCTCGGGGGAGGGGAGAGTGTCCAGGGGGAAGGGGAGAGTGTCTCGGGGGGAGGGGAGAGTGTCCCGGGGAAGGGGAGAGTGTCCCGGGGGAGGGGAGAGTGTCCCGGGGGAAGGGGAGAGTGTCCCTGGGTGGAGGGGAGAGTGTCCCGGGGGGAGGGGGGAGTGTCCCGGGGGGAGGGGAGAGTGTCCCGGGGGGAGGGGAGAGTGTCTCGGGGGGAGGGGAGAGTGTCCCGGGGGAAGGGGAGAGTATCCCGGGGGAGGGGAGAGTGTCCCGGGGGAAGGGGAGAGTGTCTCGGGGGAGGGGAGAGTGTCTCAGGGGGAGGGGAGAGTGTCCCGAGGGGAGGGGAGAGTGCCTCAGGGGGAGGGGAGAGTGTCCCGAGGGGAGGGGAGAGTGCCTCAGGGGGAGGGGAGAGTGTCCCGGGGGGAGGGGTGAGTGTCCCGGGGGGAGGGGAGAGTGTCCCGGGGGGAGGGGAGAGTGTCCCGGGGGGAGGGGAGAGTGTCCCGGGGGGAGGGGAGAGTGTCCCGGGGGGAGGGGAGAGTGTCCCGGGGGAAGGGAGAGTCTCCCGGGGGAGTGGAGAGTGTCTCAGGGGGAGGGGAGAGTGTCCTGGGGGGAGGGGAGAGTGTCCCGGGGGGAGGGGAGAGTGTCTCGGGGGAGGGGAGAGTGTCCCGGGGGGAGGGGAGAGTGTCTCGCGGGGAGGGGAGAGTGTCCCGGGGGAAGGGGAGAGTGTCTCGGCTGGAGGGGAGAGTGTCTCGGGGGGAGGGGAGAGTGTCCCGGGGGGAGGGGAGAGTGTCCCGGGGGGAGGGGAGAGTGTCCCGGGGGGAGGGGAGAGTGTCCCATGGGGAGGGGAGAGTGTCCCGGGGGGAGGGGAGAGTGTCCCAGGGGGAGGGGAGAGTGTCTCGGGGGGAGGGGACAGTGTCCCGGGGGAGGGGAGAGTGTCCCGGGGGGAGGGGAGAGTGTCCCGGGGGGAGGGGAGAGTGTCTCGGGGGGAGGGGAGAGTGTCCCGGGGGGAGGGGAGAGTGTCCCGGGGGGAGGGGAGAGTGTCCCGGGGGGAGGGGAGAGTGTCCCGGGGGGAGGGGAGAGTGTCCCGGGGGGAGGGGAGAGTGTCTCGGGGGGAGGGGAGAGTGTCTTAAGGGGAGGGGAGAGTGTCCCGGGGGGAGGGGTGAGTGTCCCGGGGGGAGGGGAGAGTGTCCCGGGGGGAGGGGAGAGTGTCTCGGGGGAAGGGGAGAGTGTCCCGGGTGGAGGGGAGAGTGTCCCGGGGGGAGGGGAGAGTGTCCCGGGGGAAGGGGAGAGTGTCCCGGGTGGAGGGGAGAGTGTCCCGGGGGAGGGGAGAGTGTCCCGGGGGAGGGGAGAGTGTCCCGGGGGGAGGGGAGAGTGTCCCGGGGGAAGGGGAGAGTGTCCCGGGTGGAGGGGAGAGTGTCCCGGGGGGAGGGGAGAGTGTCCCGGGGGAAGGGGAGAGTGTCCCGGGTGGAGGGGAGAGTGTCCCGGGGGAGGGGAGAGTGTCCCGGGGGAAGGGGAGAGGGTCCCGGGGGAGGGGAGAGTGTCCCGGGGGAAGGGGAGAGTGTCCCGGGTGGAGGGGAGAGTGTCCCGGGTGGAGGGGAGAGTGTCCCGGGGGGAGGGGAGAGTGTCCCGGGGGAAGGGGAGAGTGTCTCGGGGGAGGGGAGAGTGTCCCGGGGGGAGGGGAGAGTGTCTCGGGGGAGGGGAGAGTGTCCCGCGGGAAGGGGAGAGTGTCTCGGGGGGAGGGGAGAGTGTCCCGGGGGAAGGGGAGAGTGTCCCGCGGGAGGGGAGAGTGTCCCGGGGGAAGGGGAGAGTGTCCCGGGTGGAGGGGAGAGTGTCCCGGGGGGAGGGGAGAGTGTCCCGGGGGAAGGGGAGAGTGTCCCGGGTGGAGGGGAGAGTGTCCCGGGGGAGGGGAGAGTGTCCCGGGGGAGGGGAGAGTGTCCCGGGGGGAGGGGTGAGTGTCCCGGGTGGAGGGGAGAGTGTCCCGGGGGAAGGGGAGAGTGTCCCGGGTGGAGGGGAGAGTGTCCCGGGGGGAGGGGAGAGTGTCCCGGGGGAAGGGGAGAGTGTCCCGGGTGGAGGGGAGAGTGTCCCGGGGGAGGGGAGAGTGTCCCGGGGGAAGGGGAGAGGGTCCCGGGGGAGGGGAGAGTGTCCCGGGGGAAGGGGAGAGTGTCCAGGGTGGAGGGGAGAGTGTCCCGGGGGAAGGGGAGAGTGTCTCGGGGGGAGGGGAGAGTGTCCCGGGGGGAGGGGAGAGTGTCCCGGGGAAAGGGGAGAGTGTCTCGGGTGGAGGGGAGAGTGTCCCGGGGGGAGGGGAGAGTGTCCCGGGGGAAGGGGAGAGTGTCTCGGGTGGAGGGGAGAGTGTCCCGGGGGGAGGGGAGAGTGTCCCGGGGGAAGCTGAGTGTGTCCCGAGGGGAGGGGAGAGCGTCCCGGGGGGAGGGGAGAGTGTCCCGGGGGGAGGGGAGAGTGTCCCGGGGAAGGGGAGAGTGTCTCGGCTGGAGGGGAGAGTGTCTCGGGAGGAGGGGAGAGTGTCCCGGGGGGAGGGGAGAGTGTCCCGGGGGGAGGGGAGAGTGTCCCGGGGGGAGGGGAGAGTGTCCCATGGGGAGGGGAGAGTGTCCCGGGGGGAGGGGAGAGTGTCCCGGGGGAAGGGGAGAGTGTCTCGGGTGGAGGGCAGAGTGTCCCGGGGGAAGGGGAGAGTGTCCCGGGGGAAGCTGAGTGTGTCCCGGGGGGAGGGGAGAGTGTCCCGGGGGGAGGGGAGAGTGTCCCGGGGGGAGGGGAGAGTGTCCCGGGGGGAGGGGAGAGTGTCTCGGGGGGAGGGGAGAGTGTCCCGGGGGGAGGGGAGTGTGTCCCGGGGGGAGGGGAGAGTGTCCCGGGGGGAGGGGAGAGTGTCCCGGGGGGAGGAGAGAGTGTCTCGGGGGGAGGGGAGAGTGTCTTAAGAGGAGGGGAGAGTGTCCCGGGGGGAGGGGTGAGTGTCCCGGGGGGAGGGGAGAGTGTCCCGGGGGGAGGGGAGAGTGTCTCGGGGGGAGGGGAGAGTGTCCCGGGGGAAGGGGAGAGTGTCTCGGGGGAGGGGAGAGTGTCTCAGGGGGAGGGGAGAGTGTCCCGAGGGGAGGGGAGAGTGCCTCAGGGGGAGGGGAGAGTGTCCCGAGGGGAGGGGAGAGTGCCTCAGGGGGAGGGGAGAGTGTCCCGGGGGGAGGGGTGAGTGTCCCAGGGGGAGGGGAGAGTGTCCCGGGGGGAGGGGAGAGTGTCCCGGGGGGAGGGGAGAGTGTCCCGGGGGGAGAGGAGAGTGTCCCGGGGGGAGGGGAGAGTGTCCCGGGGGAAGGGAGAGTCTCCCGGGGGAGGGGAGAGTGTCTCAGGGGGAGGGGAGAGTGTCCTGGGGGGAGGGGAGAGTGTCCCGGGGGAAGGGGAGAGTGTCTCGGGGGAGGGGAGAGTGTCCCGGGGGAAGGGGAGAGTGTCTCGGGGGGAGGGGAGAGTGTCCCGGGGAAGGGGAGAGTGTCCCGGGGGAGGGGAGAGTGTCCCGGGGAAGGGGAGAGTGTCCCGGGGGGAGGGGAGAGTGTCCCATGGGGAGGGGAGAGTGTCCCGGGGGGAGGGGAGAGTGTCCCAGGGGGAGGGGAGAGTGTCTCGGGGGGAGGGGACAGTGTCCCGGGGGAGGGGAGAGTGTCCCGGGGGGAGGGGAGAGTGTCCCGGGGGGAGGGGAGAGTGTCTCGGGGGGAGGGGAGAGTGTCCCGGGGGGAGGGGAGAGTGTCCCGGGGGGAGGGGAGAGTGTCCCGGGGGGAGGGGAGAGTGTCCCGGGGGGAGGGGAGAGTGTCCCGGGGGGAGGGGAGAGTGTCTCGGGGGGAGGGGAGAGTGTCTTAAGGGGAGGGGAGAGTGTCCCGGGGGGAGGGGTGAGTGTCCCGGGGGGAGGGGAGAGTGTCCCGGGGGGAGGGGAGAGTGTCTCGGGGGGAGGGGAGAGTGTCCCGGGGGAAGGGGAGAGTGTCTCGGGGGAGGGGAGAGTGTCTCAGGGGGAGGGGAGAGTGTCCCGAGGGGAGGGGAGAGTGCCTCAGGGGGAGGGGAGAGTGTCCCGAGGGGAGGGGAGAGTGCCTCAGGGGGAGGGGAGAGTGTCCCGGGGGGAGGGGTGAGTGTCCCGGGGGGAGGGGAGAGTGTCCCGGGGGGAGGGGAGAGTGTCCCGGGGGGAGGGGAGAGTGTCCCGGGGGGAGGGGAGAGTGTCCCGGGGGGAGGGGAGAGTGTCCCGGGGGAAGGGAGAGTCTCCCGGGGGAGGGGAGAGTGTCTCAGGAGGAGGGGAGAGTGTCCTGGGGGGAGGGGAGAGTGTCCCGGGGGAAGGGGAGAGTGTCTCGGGGGAGGGGAGAGTGTCCCGGGGGAAGGGGAGAGTGTCTCGGGGGGAGGGGAGAGTGTCCCGGGGAAGGGGAGAGTGTCCCGGGGGAGGGGAGAGTGTCCCGGGGGAAGGGGAGAGTGTCCCTGGGTGGAGGGGAGAGTGTCCCGGGGGGAGGGGAGAGTGTCCCGGGGGGAGGGGAGAGTGTCTCGGGGGAGGGGAGAGTGTCCCGCGGGAAGGGGAGAGTGTCTCGGGGGGAGGGGAGAGTGTCCCGGGGGAAGGGGAGAGTGTCCCGCGGGAGGGGAGAGTGTCCAGGGGGAAGGGGAGAGTGTCCCGGGTGGAGGGGAGAGTGTCCCGGGGGGAGGGGAGAGTGTCCCGGGGGAAGGGGAGAGTGTCCCGGGTGGAGGGGAGAGTGTCCCGGGGGAGGGGAGAGTGTCCCGGGGGAGGGGAGAGTGTCCCGGGGGGAGGGGAGAGTGTCCCGGGGGGAGGGGAGAGTGTCCCGGGGGAAGGGGAGAGTGTCCCGGGTGGAGGGGAGAGTGTCCCGGGGGGAGGGGAGAGTGTCCCGGGGGAAGGGGAGAGTGTCCCGGGTGGAGGGGAGAGTGTCCCGGGGGAGGGGAGAGTGTCCCGGGGGAAGGGGAGAGGGTCCCGGGGGAGGGGAGAGTGTCCCGGGGGAAGGGGAGAGTGTCCCGGGTGGAGGGGAGAGTGTCCCGGGTGGAGGGGAGAGTGTCCCGGGGGGAGGGGAGAGTGTCCCGGGGGAATGGGAGAGTGTCTCGGGGGAGGGGAGAGTGTCCCGGGGGGAGGGGAGAGTGTCTCGGGGGAGGGGAGAGTGTCCCGCGGGAAGGGGAGAGTGTCTCGGGGGGAGGGGAGAGTGTCCCGGGGGAAGGGGAGAGTGTCCCGCGGGAGGGGAGAGTGTCCCAGGGGAAGGGGAGAGTGTCCCGGGTGGAGGGGAGAGTGTCCCGGGGGGAGGGGAGAGTGTCCCGGGGGAAGGGGAGAGTGTCCCGGGTGGAGGGGAGAGTGTCCCGGGGGAGGGGAGAGTGTCCCGGGGGAGGGGAGAGTGTCCCGGGGGGAGGGGTGAGTGTCCCGGGTGGAGGGGAGAGTGTCCCGGGGGAAGGGGAGAGTGTCCCGGGTGGAGGGGAGAGTGTCCCGGGGGGAGGGGAGAGTGTCCCGGGGGAAGGGGAGAGTGTCCCGGGTGGAGGGGAGAGTGTCCCGGGGGAGGGGAGAGTGTCCCGGGGGAAGGGGAGAGGGTCCCGGGGGAGGGGAGAGTGTCCCGGGGGAAGGGGAGAGTGTCCAGGGTGGAGGGGAGAGTGTCCCGGGGGAAGGGGAGAGTGTCTCGGGGGGAGGGGAGAGTGTCCCGGGGGGAGGGGAGAGTGTCCCGGGGAAAGGGGAGAGTGTCTCGGGTGGAGGGGAGAGTGTCCCGGGGGGAGGGGAGAGTGTCCCGGGGGAAGGGGAGAGTGTCTCGGGTGGAGGGGAGAGTGTCCCGGGGGGAGGGGAGAGTGTCCCGGGGGAAGCTGAGTGTGTCCCGAGGGGAGGGGAGAGCGTCCCGGGGGGAGGGGAGAGTGTCCCGGGGGGAGGGGAGAGTGTCCCGGGGAAGGGGAGAGTGTCTCGGCTGGAGGGGAGAGTGTCTCGGGAGGAGGGGAGAGTGTCCCGGGGGGAGGGGAGAGTGTCCCGGGGGGAGGGGAGAGTGTCCCGGGGGGAGGGGAGAGTGTCCCATGGGGAGGGGAGAGTGTCCCGGGGGGAGGGGAGAGTGTCCCGGGGGAAGGGGAGAGTGTCTCGGGTGGAGGGCAGAGTGTCCCGGGGGAAGGGGAGAGTGTCCCGGGGGAAGCTGAGTGTGTCCCGGGGGGAGGGGAGAGTGTCCCGGGGGGAGGGGAGAGTGTCCCGGGGGGAGGGGAGAGTGTCCCGGGGGGAGGGGAGAGTGTCTCGGGGGGAGGGGAGAGTGTCCCGGGGGGAGGGGAGAGTGTCCCGGGGGGAGGGGAGAGTGTCCCGGGGGGAGGGGAGAGTGTCCCGGGGGGAGGAGAGAGTGTCTCGGGGGGAGGGGAGAGTGTCTTAAGGGGAGGGGAGAGTGTCCCGGGGGGAGGGGTGAGTGTCCCGGGGGGAGGGGAGAGTGTCCCGGGGGGAGGGGAGAGTGTCTCGGGGGGAGGGGAGAGTGTCCCGGGGGAAGGGGAGAGTGTCTCGGGGGAGGGGAGAGTGTCTCAGGGGGAGGGGAGAGTGTCCCGAGGGGAGGGGAGAGTGCCTCAGGGGGAGGGGAGAGTGTCCCGAGGGGAGGGGAGAGTGCCTCAGGGGGAGGGGAGAGTGTCCCGGGGGGAGGGGTGAGTGTCCCAGGGGGAGGGGAGAGTGTCCCGGGGGGAGGGGAGAGTGTCCCGGGGGGAGGGGAGAGTGTCCCGGGGGGAGAGGAGAGTGTCCCGGGGGGAGGGGAGAGTGTCCCGGGGGAAGGGAGAGTCTCCCGGGGGAGGGGAGAGTGTCTCAGGGGGAGGGGAGAGTGTCCTGGGGGGAGAGGAGAGTGTCCCGGGGGAAGGGGAGAGTGTCTCGGGGGGAGGGGAGAGTGTCCCGGGGAAGGGGAGAGTGTCCCGGGGGAGGGGAGAGTGTCCCGGGGGAAGGGGAGAGAGTCCCTGGGTGGAGGGGAGAGTGTCCCGGGGGGAGGGGAGAGTGTCCCGGGGGGAGGGGAGAGTGTCTCGGGGGAGGGGAGAGTGTACCGCGGGAAGGGGAGAGTGTCTCGGGGGGAGGGGAGAGTGTCCCGGGGGAAGGGGAGAGTGTCCCGCGGGAGGGGAGAGTGTCCCGGGGGAAGGGGAGAGTGTCCCGGGTGGAGGGGAGAGTGTCCCGGGGGGAGGGTCCCGGGGAGGGAGAGTGTCCCGGGTGGAGGGGAGAGTGTCCCGGGGGAGGGGAGAGTGTCCCGGGGGAGGGGAGAGTGTCCCGGGGGGAGGGAGAGTGTCCCGGGGGAGGGGAGAGTGTCCGGGGGAGGGGAGAGTGTCCCGGGGAGGGAGGAGGGAGAGTGTCCCGGGGGAAGGGGAGAGTGTCCCGGGTGGAGGGGAGAGTGTCCCGGGGGGAGGGGAGAGTGTCCGGGGGAGGGGAGAGGGTCCCGGGGAGGGGGAGAGTGTCCCGGGGGAAGGGGAGAGTGTCCGGGTGGAGGGGAGAGTGTCCCGGGGGGAGGGGAGAGTGTCCCGGGGGAGGGAGAGTGTCCCGGGGGAAGGGAGAGTGTCCCGGGGGAAGGGGAGAGTGTCCGGTGGAGGGGAGAGTGTCCCGGGGGAGGGGAGAGTGTCCCGGGGGAAGGGGAGAATGTCCGGGTGGAGGGGAGAGTGTCCCGGGGGAGGGGAGAGTGTCCCGGGGGAGGGGAGAGTGTCCCGGGGGGAGGGGAGAGTGTCCCGGGTGGAGGGGAGAGTGTCCCGGGGGGAGGGGAGAGTGTCCCGGGGGAAGGGGAGAGTGTCCCGGGTGGAGGGGAGAGTGTCCCGGGGGAGGGGAGAGTGTCCCGGGGGAAGGGGAGAGGGTCCCGGGGGAGGGGAGAGTGTCCCGGGGGAAGGGGAGAGTGTCCCGGGTGGAGGGGAGAGCGTCCCGGGGGAAGGGGAGAGTGTCTCGGGGGGAGGGGAGAGTGTCCCGGGGGGAGGGGAGAGTGTCCCGGGGAAAGGGGAGAGTGTCTCGGGTGGAGGGGAGAGTGTCCCGGGGGGAGGGGAGAGTGTCCCGGGGAGAGGGGAGAGTGTCTCGGGTGGAGGGGAGAGTGTCCCGGGGGGAGGGGAGAGTGTCCCGGGGGAAGCTGAGTGTGTGCCGAGGGGAGGGGAGAGCGTCCCGGGGGGAGGGGAGAGTGTCCCGGGGGGAGGGGAGAGTGTCCCGGGGGAAGGGGAGAGTGTCTCGGGTGGAGGGGAGAGTGTCTCGGGGTGAGGGGAGAGTGTCCCGGGGGGAGGGGAGAGTGTCCCGGGGGGAGGGGAGAGTGTCCCGGGGGGAGGGGAGAGTGTCCCATGGGGAGGGGAGAGTGTCCCGGGGGGAGGGGAGAGTGTCCCGGGGGAGGGGAGAGTGTCCCGGGGGGAGGGGAGAGTGTCCCGGGGGAGGGGAGAGTGTCCCGGGGGGAGGGGAGAGTGTCCCGGGGGCAGGGGAGAGTGTCCCGGGGGGAGGGGAGAGTGTCTCGGGGGGAGGGGAGAGTGTCCCGGGGGGAGGGGAGAGTGTCCCGGGGGGAGGGGAGAGTGTTCCGGGGGGAGGGGAGAGTGTCCCGGGGGGAGGGGAGAGTGTCCCGGGGGGAGGGGAGAGTGTCTCGGGGGGAGGGGAGAGTGTCTTAAGGGGTGGGGAGAGTGTCCCGGGGGGAGGGGTGAGTGTCCCGGGGGGAGGGGAGAGTGTCCCGGGGGGAGGGGAGAGTGTCTCGGGGGGAGGGGAGAGTGTCCCGGGGAAAGGGGAGAGTGTCCCGGGGGAGGGGAGAGTGTCCCGGGGGAAGGGGAGAGTGTCTCGGGGGAGGGGAGAGTGTCTCAGGGGGAGGTGAGAGTGTCCCGAGGGGAGGGGAGAGTGCCTCAGGGGGAGGGGAGAGTGTCCCGAGGGGAGGGGAGAGTGCCTCAGGGGGAGGGGAGAGTGTCCCGGGGGGAGGGGTGAGTGTCCCGGGGGGAGGGGAGAGTGTCCCGGGGGGAGGGGAGAGTGTCCCGGGGGGAGGGGAGAGTGTCCCGGGGGGAGGGGAGAGTGTCCCGGGGGGAGGGGAGAGTGTCCCGGGCGAAGGGAGAGTCTCCCGGGGGAGGGGAGAGTGTCTCAGGGGGAGGGGAGAGTGTCCTGGGGGGAGGGGAGAGTGTCCCGGGGGAAGGGGAGAGTGTCTCGGGGGAGGGGAGAGTGTCCCGGGGGAAGGGGAGAGTGTCTCGGGGGGAGGGGAGAGTGTCCCGGGGAAGGGGAGAGTGTCCCGGGGGAGGGGAGAGTGTCCCGGGGGAAGGGGAGAGTGTCCCTGGGTGGAGGGGAGAGTGTCCCGGGGGGAGGGGAGAGTGTCCCGGGGGGAGGGGAGAGTGTCTCGGGGGAGGGGAGAGTGTCCCGCGGGAAGGGGAGAGTGTCTCGGGGGGAGGGGAGAGTGTCCCGGGGGAAGGGGAGAGTGTCCCGCGGGAGGGGAAGGTGTCCCGGGGGAAGGGGAGAGTGTCCCGGGTGGAGGGGAGAGTGTCCCGGGGGGAGGGGAGAGTGTCCCGGGGGAAGGGGAGAGTGTCCCGGGTGGAGGGGAGAGTGTCCCGGGGGAGGGGAGAGTGTCCCGGGGGAGGGGAGAGTGTCCCGGGGGGAGGGGAGAGTGTCCCGGGTGGAGGGGAGAGTGTCCCGGGGGAAGGGGAGAGTGTCCCGGGTGGAGGGGAGAGTGTCCCGGGGGGAGGGGAGAGTGTCCCGGGGGAAGGGGAGAGTGTCCCGGGTGGAGGGGAGAGTGTCCCGGGGGAGGGGAGAGTGTCCCCGGGGAAGGGGAGAGGGTCCCGGGGGAGGGGAGAGTGTCCCGGGGGAAGGGGAGAGTGTCCCGGGTGGAGGGGAGAGTGTCCCGGGGGAAGGGGAGAGTGTCTCGGGGGGAGGGGAGAGTGTCCCGGGGGGAGGGGAGAGTGTCCCGGGGAAAGGGGAGAGTGTCTCGGGTGGAGGGGAGAGTGTCCCGGGGGGAGGGGAGAGTGTCCCGGGGGAAGGGGAGAGTGTCTCGGGTGGAGGGGAGAGTGTCCAGGGGGGAGGGGAGAGTGTCCCGGGGGAAGGGGAGTGTGTCCCGGGGGGAGGGGAGAGTGTCCCAGGGGGAGGGGAGAGTGTCTCGGGGGGAGGGGAGAGTGTCCCGGGGGAGGGGAGAGTGTCCCGGGGGGAGGGGAGTGTGTCCCGGGTGGAGGGGAGAGTGTCTCGGGGGGAGGGGAGAGTGTCTTAAGGGGAGGGGAGAGTGTCCCGGGGGGAGGGGAGAGTGTCCCGGGGGGAGGGGAGAGTGTCCCGGGGGGAGGGGAGAGTGTCCCGGGGGGAGGGGAGAGTGTCTCGGGGGGAGGGGAGAGTGTCCCGGGGGGAGGGGAGAGTGTCTCGGGGGGAGGGGAGAGTGTCCTGGGGGGAGGGGAGAGTGTCCCGGGGGGAGGGGAGAGTGTCTCGGGGGGAGGGGAGAGTGTCCCGGGGGGAGGGGAAAGTGTCCCGGGGGGAGGGGAGAGTGTCCCGGGGGGAGGGGAGAGTGTCCCGGGGGGAGGGGAGAGTGTCCTGGGGGGAGGGGAGAGTGTCTCGGGGGGAGGGGAGAGTGTCTCGGGGGGAGGGGAGAGTGTCCCGGCTGGAGGGGAGAGTGTCCCGGGGGGAGGGGAGAGTGTCCCGGGGGGAGGGGAGAGAGTCCCGGGGGGAGGGGAGAGTGTCCCGGGGGGAGGGGAGAGTGTCTCGGGGGGAGGGGAGAGTGTCCCGGGGGGAGGGGAGAGTGTCCCGGGGGAAGGGGAGAGTGTCTCGGGTGGAGGGGAGAGTGTCCAGGGGGGAGGGGAGAGTGTCCCGGGGGAAGGGGAGTGTGTCCCGGGGGGAGGGGAGAGTGTCCCAGGGGGAGGGGAGAGTGTCTCGGGGGGAGGGGAGAGTGTCCCGGGGGAGGGGAGAGTGTCCCGGGGGGAGGGGAGTGTGTCCCGGGTGGAGGGGAGAGTGTCTCGGGGGGAGGGGAGAGTGTCTTAAGGGGAGGGGAGAGTGTCCCGGGGGGAGGGGAGAGTGTCCCGGGGGGAGGGGAGAGTGTCCCGGGGGGAGGGGAGAGTGTCCCGGGGGGAGGGGAGAGTGTCCCGGGGGGAGGGGAGAGTGTCTCGGGGGGAGGGGAGAGTGTCCTGGGGGGAGGGGAGAGTGTCCCGGGGGGAGGGGAGAGTGTCTCGGGGGGAGGGGAGAGTGTCCCGGGGGGAGGGGAAAGTGTCCCGGGGGGAGGGGAGAGTGTCCCGGGGGGAGGGGAGAGTGTCCCGGGGGGAGGGGAGAGTGTCCTGGGGGGAGGGGAGAGTGTCTCGGGGGGAGGGGAGAGTGTCTCGGGGGGAGGGGAGAGTGTCCCGGCTGGAGGGGAGAGTGTCCCGGGGGGAGGGGAGAGTGTCCCGGGGGGAGGGGAGAGAGTCCCGGGGGGAGGGGAGAGTGTCCCGGGGGGAGGGGAGAGTGTCTCGGGGGGAGGGGAGAGTGTCCCGGGGGGAGGGGAGAGTGCCTTGGGGGGAGGGGAGAGTGTCCCGGGGGGAGGGGAGAGTGTCTCGGGGGGAGGGGAGAGTGTCCCGGGGGGAGGGGAGAGTGTCTCGGGGGGAGGGGTGAGTGTCTCGGGGGGAGGGGAGAGTGTCCCGGGGTGAGGGGAGAGTCTCTCGGGGGGAGGGGAGAGTGTCTCGGGGGGAGGGGAGAGTGTCCCGGGGGGAGGGGAGAGTGTCTCGGGGGGAGGGGTGAGTGTCTCGGGGGGAGGGGAGAGTGTCCCGGGGGGAGGGGAGAGTGTCTCGGGGGGAGGGGTGAGTGTCTCGGGGGGAGGGGAGAGTGTCCTGGGGGGAGGGGAGAGTGTCTCGGGGGGAGGGGAGAGTGTCTCGGGGGGAGGGGAGAGTGTCCCGGGTGGAGGGTAGAGTGTCCCGGGGGGAGGGGAGAGTGTCCCGGGGGGAGGGGAGAGAGTCCCGGGGGGAGGGGAGAGTGTCCCGGGGGGAGGGGAGAGTGTCTCG
The DNA here is from genome assembly GCF_044704955.1 of Pristiophorus japonicus. NCBI lineage: Eukaryota > Metazoa > Chordata > Chondrichthyes > Pristiophoridae > Pristiophorus > Pristiophorus japonicus. The sequence goes on from NW_027252944.1 coordinate 735,204, forward strand.
GGGGGAGGGGAGAGTGTCCCGGGGGGAGGGGAGAGTGTCTTGGGGGGAGGGGAGAGTGTCCCGGGGGGAGGGGAGAGTGTCTCGGGGGGAGGGGAGAGTGACCCGGGGGGAGGGGAGAGTGTCTCGGGGGGAGGGGAGAGTGTCCCGGGGGGAGGGGAGAGTGTCCCGGGGGGAGGGGAGAGTGTCCCGAGGGGAGGGGAGAGTGTCTCGGGTGGAGGGGAGAGTGTCTCGGGGCGAGGGGTGAGTGTCTCGGGGGGAGGGGAGAGTGTCCCGGGGGGAGGGGAGAGTGTCTCGGGGGGAGGGGAGAGTGTCCCGGGGGGAGGGGAGAGTGTCCCGGGGGGAGGGGAGAGTGTCCCGGGGGGAGGGGAGAGTGTCCCGGGGGGAGGGGAGAGTGTCTCGGTGGGAGGGGAGAGTGTCTCGGGGGGAGGGGAGAGTGTCCCGGGGGGAGAGGAGAGTGTCTCGGGGGGAGGGGAGAGTGTCCCGGGGGGAGGGGAGAGTGTCTCGGGGGGAGGGGTGAGTGTCTCGGGGGGAGGGGAGAGTGTCCCGGGGGGAGGGGAGAGTGTCTCGGGGGGAGGGGAGAGTGTCCCGGGGGGAGGGGAGAGTGTGCCGGGGGGAGGGGAGAGTGTCTCGGGGGGAGGGGAGAGTGTCTCGGGGGGAGGGGTGAGTGTCTCGGGGGGAGGGGAGAGTGTCCCGGGGGGAGGGGAGAGTGTCTCGGGGGGAGGGGAGAGTGTCCCGGGGGGAGGGGAGAGAGTCTCGTGGGGAGGGGTGAGTGTCTCGGGGGGAGGGGAGAGTGTCCCGGGGGGAGGGGAGAGTGTCCCGGGGGGAGGGGAGAGTGTCCCGGGGGGAGGGGAGAGTGTCCCGGGGGGAGGGGAGAGTGTCCCGGGGGGAGGGGAGAGTGTCTCGGGGGGAGGGGAGAGTGTCTCGGGGGGAGGGGAGAGTGTTCCGGGGGGAGGGGAGAGTGTCTCGGGGGGAGGGGAGAGTGTCCCGGTGGGAGGGGAGAGTGTCTCGGGGGGAGGGGAGAGTGTCTCGGGGGGAGGACTGAGTGTCTCGGGGGGAGGGGAGAGTGTCCCGGGGGGAGGGGAGAGTGTCTCGGGGGGAGGGGAGAGTGTCTCGGGGGGAGGGGAGAGTGTCCCGGGGGGAGGGGAGAGTGTCTCGGGGGGAGGGGTGAGTGTCTCGGGGGGAGGGGAGAGTGTCCCGGGGTGAGGGGAGAGTGTCTCGGGGGGAGGGGAGAGTGTCTCGGGGGGAGGGGAGAGTGTCCCGGGGGGAGGGGAGAGTGTCTCGGGGGGAGGGGTGAGTGTCTCGGGGGGAGGGGAGAGTGTCCCGGGGTGAGGGGAGAGTGTCTCGGGGGGAGGGGAGAGTGTCTCGGGGGGAGGGGAGAGTGTCCCGGGGGGAGGGGAGAGTGTCTCGGGGGGAGGGGTGAGTGTCTCGGGGGGAGGGGAGAGTGTCCCGGGGGGAGGGGAGAGTGTCTCGGGGGGAGGGGTGAGTGTCTCGGGGGGAGGGGAGAGTGTCCCGGGGTGAGGGGAGAGTGTCTCGGGGGGAGGGGAGAGTGTCTCGGGGGGAGGGGAGAGTGTCCCGGGGGGAGGGGAGAGTGTCCCGGGGGAAGGGGAGAGTGTCCCGGGGGAGGGGAGAGTGTCCCGGGGGAAGGGGAGAGTGTCCCGGGTGGAGGGGAGAGTGTCCCGGGGGAAGGGGAGAGTGTCTCGGGGGGAGGGGAGAGTGTCCCGGGGGGAGGGGAGAGTGTCCCGGGGGAAGGGGAGAGTGTCCCGGGGGGAGGGGAGAGTGTCTCGGGGGGAGGGGAGAGTGTCTCGGGGGGAGGGGAGAGTGTCTCGGGGGGAGGACTGAGTGTCTCGGGGGGAGGGGAGAGTGTCCCGGGGGGAGGGGAGAGTGTCTCGGGGGGAGGGGAGAGTGTCCCGGGGGGAGGGGAGAGTGTCTCGGGGGGAGGGGTGAGTGTCTCGGGGGGAGGGGAGAGTGTCCCGGGGTGAGGGGAGAGTGTCTCGGGGGGAGGGGAGAGTGTCTCGGGGGGAGGGGAGAGTGTCCCGGGGGGAGGGGAGAGTGTCTCGGGGGGAGGGGTGAGTGTCTCGGGGGGAGGGGAGAGTGTCCCGGGGTGAGGGGAGAGTGTCTCGGGGGGAGGGGAGAGTGTCTCGGGGGGAGGGGAGAGTGTCCCGGGGGGAGGGGAGAGTGTCTCGGGGGGAGGGGTGAGTGTCTCGGGGGGAGGGGAGAGTGTCCCGGGGGGAGGGGAGAGTGTCTCGGGGGGAGGGGTGAGTGTCTCGGGGGGAGGGGAGAGTGTCCCGGGGTGAGGGGAGAGTGTCTCGGGGGGAGGGGAGAGTGTCTCGGGGGGAGGGGAGAGTGTCCCGGGGGGAGGGGAGAGTGTCCCGGGGGAAGGGGAGAGTGTCCCGGGGGAGGGGAGAGTGTCCCGGGGGAAGGGGAGAGTGTCCCGGGTGGCGGGGAGAGTGTCCCGGGGGAAGGGGAGAGTGTCTCGGGGGGAGGGGAGAGTGTCCCGGGGGGAGGGGAGAGTGTCCCGGGGGAAGGGGAGAGTGTCCCGGGGGGAGGGGAGAGTGTCCCGGGGGAAGGGAAGAGTGTCTCGGGTGGAGGGGAGAGTGTCCCGGGGGGAGGGGAGAGTGTCCCGGGGGAAGGGGAGAGTGTCCCGGGCGAAGGGAGAGTCTCCCGGGGGAGGGGAGAGTGTCTCAGGGGGAGGGGAGAGTGTCCTGGGGGGAGGGGAGAGTGTCCCGGGGGAAGGGGAGAGTGTCTCGGGGGAGGGGAGAGTGTCCCGGGGGAAGGGGAGAGTGTCTCGGGGGGAGGGGAGAGTGTCCCGGGGAAGGGGAGAGTGTCCCGGGGGAGGGGAGAGTGTCCCGGGGGAAGGGGAGAGTGTCCCTGGGTGGAGGGGAGAGTGTCCCGGGGGGAGGGGAGAGTGTCCCGGGGGGAGGGGAGAGTGTCTCGGGGGAGGGGAGAGTGTCCCGCGGGAAGGGGAGAGTGTCTCGGGGGGAGGGGAGAGTGTCCCGGGGGAAGGGGAGAGTGTCCCGCGGGAGGGGAAGGTGTCCCGGGGGAAGGGGAGAGTGTCCCGGGTGGAGGGGAGAGTGTCCCGGGGGGAGGGGAGAGTGTCCCGGGGGAAGGGGAGAGTGTCCCGGGTGGAGGGGAGAGTGTCCCGGGGGAGGGGAGAGTGTCCCGGGGGAGGGGAGAGTGTCCCGGGGGGAGGGGAGAGTGTCCCGGGTGGAGGGGAGAGTGTCCCGGGGGAAGGGGAGAGTGTCCCGGGTGGAGGGGAGAGTGTCCCGGGGGGAGGGGAGAGTGTCCCGGGGGAAGGGGAGAGTGTCCCGGGTGGAGGGGAGAGTGTCCCGGGGGAGGGGAGAGTGTCCCCGGGGAAGGGGAGAGGGTCCCGGGGGAGGGGAGAGTGTCCCGGGGGAAGGGGAGAGTGTCCCGGGTGGAGGGGAGAGTGTCCCGGGGGAAGGGGAGAGTGTCTCGGGGGGAGGGGAGAGTGTCCCGGGGGGAGGGGAGAGTGTCCCGGGGAAAGGGGAGAGTGTCTCGGGTGGAGGGGAGAGTGTCCCGGGGGGAGGGGAGAGTGTCCCGGGGGAAGGGGAGAGTGTCTCGGGTGGAGGGGAGAGTGTCCAGGGGGGAGGGGAGAGTGTCCCGGGGGAAGGGGAGTGTGTCCCGGGGGGAGGGGAGAGTGTCCCAGGGGGAGGGGAGAGTGTCTCGGGGGGAGGGGAGAGTGTCCCGGGGGAGGGGAGAGTGTCCCGGGGGGAGGGGAGTGTGTCCCGGGTGGAGGGGAGAGTGTCTCGGGGGGAGGGGAGAGTGTCTTAAGGGGAGGGGAGAGTGTCCCGGGGGGAGGGGAGAGTGCCCGGGGGGAGGGGAGAGTGTCCCGGGGGGAGGGGAGAGTGTCCCGGGGGGAGGGGAGAGTGTCTCGGGGGGAGGGGAGAGTGTCCCGGGGGGAGGGGAGAGTGTCTCGGGGGGAGGGGAGAGTGTCCTGGGGGGAGGGGAGAGTGTCCCGGGGGGAGGGGAGAGTGTCTCGGGGGGAGGGGAGAGTGTCCCGGGGGGAGGGGAAAGTGTCCCGGGGGGAGGGGAGAGTGTCCCGGGGGGAGGGGAGAGTGTCCCGGGGGGAGGGGAGAGTGTCCTGGGGGGAGGGGAGAGTGTCTCGGGGGGAGGGGAGAGTGTCTCGGGGGGAGGGGAGAGTGTCCCGGCTGGAGGGGAGAGTGTCCCGGGGGGAGGGGAGAGTGTCCCGGGGGGAGGGGAGAGAGTCCCGGGGGGAGGGGAGAGTGTCCCGGGGGGAGGGGAGAGTGTCTCGGGGGGAGGGGAGAGTGTCCCGGGGGGAGGGGAGAGTGCCTTGGGGGGAGGGGAGAGTGTCCCGGGGGGAGGGGAGAGTGTCTCGGGGGGAGGGGAGAGTGTCCCGGGGGGAGGGGGAGAGTGTCTCGGGGGGAGGGGTGAGTGTCTCGGGGGGAGGGGAGAGTGTCCCGGGGTGAGGGGAGAGTCTCTCGGGGGGAGGGGAGAGTGTCTCGGGGGGAGGGGAGAGTGTCCCGGGGGGAGGGGAGAGTGTCTCGGGGGAGGGGTGTGTGTCTCGGGGGAGGGGAGAGTGTCCCGGGGGGAGGGGAGAGTGTCTCGGGGGGAGGGGTGAGTGTCTCGGGGGGAGGGGAGAGTGTCCTGGGGGGAGGGGAGAGTGTCTCGGGGGGAGGGGAGAGTGTCTCGGGGGGAGGGGAGAGTGTCCCGGGTGGAGGGTAGAGTGTCCCGGGGGGAGGGGAGAGTGTCCCGGGGGGAGGGGAGAGAGTCCCGGGGGGAGGGGAGAGTGTCCCGGGGGGAGGGGAGAGTGTCCCGGGGGGAGGGGAGAGTGTCTCGGGGGGAGGGGAGAGTGTCCCGGGGGGAGGGGAGAGTGTCCCGGGGGGAGGGGAGAGTGTCCCGGGGGGAGGGGAGAGTGTCTCGGGGGGAGGGGAGAGTGTCCCGGGGGGAGGGGAGAGTGTCTCGGGGGGAGGGGAGAGTGTCCCGGGGGGAGGGGAGAGTGTCCCGGGGGGAGGGGAGAGTGTCCCGAGGGGAGGGGAGAGTGTCTCGGGTGGAGGGGAGAGTGTCTCGGGGCGAGGGGTGAGTGTCTCGGGGGGAGGGGAGAGTGTCCCGGGGGGAGGGGAGAGTGTCTCGGGGGGAGGGGAGAGTGTCCCGGGGGGAGGGGAGAGTGTCCCGGGGGGAGGGGAGAGTGTCCCGGGGGGAGGGGAGAGTGTCCCGGGGGGAGGGGAGAGTGTCCCGGGGGAGGGGAGAGTGTCTCGGTGGGAGGGGAGAGTGTCTCGGGGGGAGGGGAGAGTGTCCCGGGGGGAGGGGAGAGTGTCTCGGGGGGAGGGGAGAGTGTCCCGGGGGGAGGGGAGAGTGTCTCGGGGGGAGGGGTGAGTGTCTCGGGGGGAGGGGAGAGTGTCCCGGGGGGAGGGGAGAGTGTCTCGGGGGGAGGGGAGAGTGTCCCGGGGGGAGGGGAGAGTGTGCCGGGGGGAGGGGAGAGTGTCTCGGGGGGAGGGGAGAGTGTCTCGGGGGGAGGGGTGAGTGTCTCGGGGGGAGGGGAGAGTGTCCCGGGGGGAGGGGAGAGTGTCTCGGGGGGAGGGGAGAGTGTCCCGAGGGGAGGGGAGAGTGTCTCGTGGGGAGGGGTGAGTGTCTCGGGGGGAGGGGAGAGTGTCCCGGGGGGAGGGGAGAGTGTCCCGGGGGGAGGGGAGAGTGTCCCGGGGGGAGGGGAGAGTGTCCCGGGGGGAGGGGAGAGTGTCCCGGGGGGAGGGGAGAGTGTCTCGGGGGGAGGGGAGAGTGTCTCGGGGGGAGGGGAGAGTGTTCCGGGGGGAGGGGAGAGTGTCTCGGGGGGAGGGGAGAGTGTCCCGGTGGGAGGGGAGAGTGTCTCGGGGGGAGGGGAGAGTGTCTCGGGGGGAGGACTGAGTGTCTCGGGGGGAGGGGAGAGTGTCCCGGGGGGAGGGGAGAGTGTCTCGGGGGGAGGGGAGAGTGTCCCGGGGGGAGGGGAGAGTGTCTCGGGGGGAGGGGTGAGTGTCTCGGGGGGAGGGGAGAGTGTCCCGGGGTGAGGGGAGAGTGTCTCGGGGGGAGGGGAGAGTGTCTCGGGGGGAGGGGAGAGTGTCCCGGGGGGAGGGGAGAGTGTCTCGGGGGGAGGGGTGAGTGTCTCGGGGGGAGGGGAGAGTGTCCCGGGGTGAGGGGAGAGTGTCTCGGGGGGAGGGGAGAGTGTCTCGGGGGGAGGGGAGAGTGTCCCGGGGGGAGGGGAGAGTGTCTCGGGGGGAGGGGTGAGTGTCTCGGGGGGAGGGGAGAGTGTCCCGGGGGGAGGGGAGAGTGTCTCGGGGGGAGGGGTGAGTGTCTCGGGGGGAGGGGAGAGTGTCCCGGGGTGAGGGGAGAGTGTCTCGGGGGGAGGGGAGAGTGTCTCGGGGGGAGGGGAGAGTGTCCCGGGGGGAGGGGAGAGTGTCCCGGGGGAAGGGGAGAGTGTCCCGGGGGAGGGGAGAGTGTCCCGGGGGAAGGGGAGAGTGTCCCGGGTGGAGGGGAGAGTGTCCCGGGGGAAGGGGAGAGTGTCTCGGGGGGAGGGGAGAGTGTCCCGGGGGGAGGGGAGAGTGTCCCGGGGGAAGGGGAGAGTGTCCCGGGGGGAGGGGAGAGTGTCTCGGGGGGAGGGGAGAGTGTCTCGGGGGGAGGACTGAGTGTCTCGGGGGGAGGGGAGAGTGTCCCGGGGGGAGGGGAGAGTGTCTCGGGGGGAGGGGAGAGTGTCCCGGGGGGAGGGGAGAGTGTCTCGGGGGGAGGGGTGAGTGTCTCGGGGGGAGGGGAGAGTGTCCCGGGGTGAGGGGAGAGTGTCTCGGGGGGAGGGGAGAGTGTCTCGGGGGGAGGGGAGAGTGTCCCGGGGGGAGGGGAGAGTGTCTCGGGGGGAGGGGTGAGTGTCTCGGGGGGAGGGGAGAGTGTCCCGGGGTGAGGGGAGAGTGTCTCGGGGGGAGGGGAGAGTGTCTCGGGGGGAGGGGAGAGTGTCCCGGGGGGAGGGGAGAGTGTCTCGGGGGGAGGGGTGAGTGTCTCGGGGGGAGGGGAGAGTGTCCCGGGGGGAGGGGAGAGTGTCCCGGGGGGAGGGGAGAGTGTCTCGGGGGGAGGGGGAGTGTCTCGGGGGAGGGGAGAGTGTCCCGGGGGGAGGGGAGAGTGTCTCGGGGGGAGGGGAGAGTGTCTCGGGGGGAGGGGTGAGTGTCCCGGGGGAGGGGAGAGTGTCTCGGGGGGAGGGGAGAGTGTCTCGGGGGGAGGGGTGAGTGTCTCGGGGGGAGGGGAGAGTGTCCCCGGAGGAGGGGAGAGTGTCTCGGGGGGAGGGGAGAGTGTCTCGGGGGGAGGGGAGAGTGTCCCGGGGGAGGGGAGAGTGTCCCGGGGGAGGGGAGAGTGTCTCGGGGGGAGGGGAGAGTGTCTCGGGGGGAGGGGTGAGTTTCTCGGGGGGAGGGGGAGAGTGTCCGGGGGGAGGGAGAGTGTCTCGGGGGGAGGGGAGAGTGTCCCGGGGGGAGGGGAGAGTGTCTCGGGGGGAGGGGGAGTGTCTCGGGGGGAGGGGAGAGTGTCCCGGGGTGAGGGGAGAGTGTCTCGGGGGGAGGGGAGAGTGTCCCGGGGGGAGGGGAGAGTGTCTCGGGGGAGGGGTGAGTGTCTCGGGGGAGGGGAGAGTGTCCCGGGGGGAGGGGAGAGTGTCTCGGGGGGAGGGGAGAGTGTCTCGGGGGGAGGGGTGAGTGTCCCGGGGGAGGGGAGAGTGTCTCGGGGGGAGGGGAGAGTGTCTCGGGGGGAGGGGTGAGTGTCTCGGGGGGAGGGGAGAGTGTCCCCGGAGGAGGGGAGAGTGTCTCGGGGGGAGGGGAGAGTGTCTCGGGGGGAGGGGAGAGTGTCCCGGGGGAGGGGAGAGTGTCTCGGGGGGAGGGGAGAGTGTCCCGGGGGGAGGGGAGAGTGTCTCGGGGGGAGGGGAGAGTGTCCCGGGGGGAGGGGAGAGTGTCCCGGGGGAGGGGAGAGTGTCTCGGGGGGAGGGGAGAGTGTCCCAGGGGAGGGGAGAGTGTCCCGGGGGGAGGGGAGAGTGTCTCGGGGGGAGGGGAGAGTGTCCCGGGGGGAGGGGAGAGTGTCCCGGGGGAGGGGAGAGTGTCTCGGGGGGAGGGGAGAGTGTCCCGGGGGGAGGGGAGAGTGTCCCGGGGGAGGGGAGAGTGTCTCGGGGGGAGGGGAGAGTGTCCCGGGTGGAGGGGAGAGTGTCTCGGGGGGAGGGGAGAGTGTCCCGGGGGGAGGGGAGAGTGTCCCGGGGGGAGGGGAGAGTGTCCCGGGGGAGGGGAGAGTGTCTCGGGGGTAGGGGAGAGTGTCCCGGGGGAGGGGGAGAGTGTCCCGGGGTGAGGGGAGAGTGTCCCGGGGGGAGGGGAGAGTGTCCCGGGGGAGGGGAGAGTGTCTCGGGGGGAGGGGAGAGTGTCCCGGGGGAGGGGGAGAGTGTCCCGGGGTGAGGGGTGTCGAAATCTCGACCTCCGAAAAGAATGACTCCGACACTTACAGCTCCGGCAGAAGTTTCTTTAATTTACTTGCTCAAAGGGGCAGCTTACACTCAGTCAAGGGCTAAATGAAACCTCCGAAATGGTTCAGTTTAACAAGATATTTATACAGTAAAACCCAAGTTCTGGCCTCTCCCTGTGTATTGCTCTGTCTCACAGTCAGTGAATACAGATAAAGAGTTAATTACTATATCCTGGTCCTGACATGGTGTCCAGATACTTCCTTTTGTCAGGGTTATCAGTTGGCCAGCCGGCCATTACTCCATGAGTCACAGGTAATGGGCTATCACCTGTCTTGTATTGTGTCAGGAAAGTTGCATTTCCTGGTCAGTTCATCTGTTTGCATCAAATGGATGAGGTAAAGGAAAGAGATAATGGCTAGAAGATAAGGGTGGGGTGACATGGAACTCCTGTAGTGTAGTCAATAGGAGAGCACCATGGGGGGGTTCTTGTCTCAGCATGTATGTCTCCTAGCTGTCTGATGGCCATCAGCCATCTCAAACCAGGTTTAGCTGTTTATGTAAGCTGACTGCGAAAATGCAGAAAGTTCTGGAAGGGCCAGGACTCCATTTTGATATATATATATTGCAAAGGGCACACAAACACCGTATGGTATCAGCTTAGATAAAAATACATTTCCACATCTGGATCACTGGACCCTGAGACTGGTCCCTCACACACTGAGCCCCACATTCACACACACTTCAGCTGGGTCTCGATCACTGGATCCTGAGACTGGTCCCTCACACACTGATCCTCACATTCACACACACTTCAGCTGGGTCTCGATCACTAGACCCTGAGACTGGTTCCTCACACACTGAGCCTCACATTCACACACACTTCAGCTGGGTCTGGATCACTGGACCCTGAGACTGGTCCCTCACACACTGAGCCTCACATTCACACACACTTCAGCTGGGTCTGGATCACTGGACCCTGAGACTGGTCCCTCACACACTGAGCCTCACATTCACACACACTTCAGCTGGGTCTGGATCACTAGACCCTGAGACTGGTCCCTCACACATTGATCCTCACATTCACACACACTTCAGCTGGGTCTGGATCACTGGACCCGGAGACTGCTCCCTCACACACTGATCCTCACATTCACACACACTTCAGCTGGGTCTGGATCACTGGACCCTGAGGCTGGTCCCTCACACACTGATCCTCACATTCACACACACTTCAGCTGGGTCTGGATCACTGGACCCTGAGACTGGTCCCTCACACACTGAGCCTCACATTCACACACACTTCAGCTGGGTCTGGATCACTGGACCCTGAGACTGGTCCCTCACACACTGAGCCACACATTCACACACACTTCAGCTGGGTCTGGATCACTGGACCCTGAGACTGGTTCCTCACACACTGATCCTCACATTCACACACACTTCAGCTGGGTCTGGATCACTGGACACTGAGGCTGGTCCCTCACACACTGAGCCTCACATTCACACACACTTCAGCTGGGTCTGGATCATTGGACCTGAGACTGGTCCCTCACACACTGAGCCCCACATTCACACACACTTCAGCTGGGTCTGGATCACTGGACCCTGAGACTGGTCCCTCACACACTGTGCCTCACATTCACACACACTTCAGCTGGGTCTGGATCACTGGACCCTGAGACTGGTCTCTCACACACTTAGCCTCACATTCACACACACTTCAGCTGGGTCTGGATCACTGGACCCTGAGACTGGTCCCTCACACACTGAGCCTCACATTCACACACACTTCAGCTGGGTCTGGATCACTGAACCCTGAGACTGGTCCCTCACACACTGAGCCTCACATTCACACACACTTCAGCTGGGTCTGGATCACTGGACCCTGAGACTGGTCCCTCACACATTAAGCCTCACATTCACACAGACTGCAACTGGGTCTGGATCACTAGACCCTGAGACTGGTCCCTCACACACTGAGACTCACATTCACACATACTTCAGCTGGGTCTGGATCACTGGACCCTGAGACTGGTCCCTCACACACTGAGCCTCACATTCACACACACTTCAACTGGGTCTGGATCACTGGACCCTGAGACTGGTCCCTCACACATTGAGCCTCACATTCACACACACTTCAGCTGGGTCTGGATCACTGGACCCTGAGACTGGTCCCTTACACACTGAGCCTCACATTCACACACACTTGAGCTGGGTCTGGATCACTGGACCCTGAGAGTGGTCCCTCACACACTGAGCCTCACATTCACACACACTTCAGCTGGGTCTGGATCACTGGACCCTGAGACTGGTCCCTCACACACTGAGCCTCACATTCACACACACTTCAGCTGGATCTGGATCACTGGACCCTGAGACTGGTCCCTCACACACTGATCCTCACATTCACACACACTTGAGCTGGGTCTGGATCACTGGACCCTGAGACTGGTCCCTCACACACTGATCCTCACATTCACACACTCTACAGCTGGGTCTGGATCACTAGACCCTGAGACTGGTCCCTCACACACTGATCCTCACATTCACACACACTTCAGCTGGGTCTAGATCACTGGACCCTGAGACTGGTCCCTCACACACTGAGCCTCACATTCACACACACTTCAGCTGGGTCTGGATCACTGGAACCTGAGACTGGTCCCTCACACACTGAGCCTCACATTCACACACACTTCAGCTGGGTCTGGATCACTGGACCCTGATACCGGATATGCAGCGAATGAGTTCGGACAATGGCGGGGTTTTCCTGCAGACAGTGAGCCTCAGTATGTTTTCGGTGAAGGAGAACTCGATGAAAGCGACACTATTTTATTGCTCACAAGGTTAGAATCACATTGCTGTCACAGTGCCCAATCTGACCTGCGGTCACAGATATCTGACAGCAGGCAATGGCCACCTGGGTCATTTCTTCCTGAGAAGTGTCTGCAGCTGTTCACACACCGTGCTACTGGTTCTCATTGCCAGTGGTGTTGTTACTCTGCAAACACCATTGTACATAGACAGTGGGAAAGGGGACTCGCTGCTGGAAACACCACCGTTCACAGACACCAGGACAATGGACTCACGTCCACAATCAACATCACTTCAGTTCCAATAAATTCCACAGAGCCGCAGGTGATGGAGAAGCTGTTCGTGAACTGGAGAATGTAAACTTTCAAAACAATACATGCTGATTGATATAATGATCGGTTTATTATTCTCCAGGCATTTCCACACTCAAAAACCAACACAGTTATCATTCACTTCCTGATATTCTTCAGCTATTAAATCGAAAGGTGTATTCTCCTTTTACACTCCCCTGGGATAACCCACGTGTTCTGATGTTCATCCGGCAATAAACATTCCATGGTCACAACATCCTAAACCTCAATGCTGGGACTTGTATCTCTTTGTGTCCAGGAGCATGATTTAATCCAATTAAACTGCTACCGCTATTATAACCCACTCTCTACATAATGGTCTTCTACCTTGTTCACAGACACTTACATAGCAAACCGCAGGCCTTGTCAGATATTGCCCAGTGTTATGTCTGAAGAAGCCTGGGCCTGAGTTGTAGCCTGCTGAGGTTCAGGTAAAATATAACTCAGGATACGATATGTGATGTAATGCAGGTCTAATGTTGGGAATTGCTCTGAACTTTTCTTTCCTAAACTAAATTAAATATTATTCTCAGAGGATACTGCAACCCATTTTTCAGCTCATCTCTGAATTTAGTCTGGGTTACTGCATAAATACACGTGTTTGTACAGCAGCTTAAAAGCAGCAGCATGTAGCTGGTATAGTCTGCAATAAGCATCGGGTCATTGAAACCTGTATGATAATACTGGTTTGTAATTCGCATTAATAAGAAATATATCACATAGGTTGTCCAGAGCAGTATGAAGTTAGCGGATATAGCGAAGAGTAAGATGATGGATTTCCTTCGGTTCTCCATCTCCGGATCATTGTGATTCACATCATTCTTGCTGCCCCTCAGCCTCCTGCGGACTCTGCTGGCCGCCAAAATGTATCCTACAGTCAGAGCATTGAGCAGCAGTATCAGTAATATTGGGAGCAGTGGGGTTAAACAGCGGTTAATCCAGCCAAATGTTACCCAAGCAGTTACAGTGTAATACTCGGGTTTTGCATTACAGCCCCAGGGTACATTGTCGATTGTATAGACGGGTACATATATAAAGAACCAGGGGATGTTTTTTATACAGAACAGCAGGCACACGGTTCCTATAACCAGGGATGCAGTTTTCTCGGTGCAATATTTAGTCCTCAGCTTCTGGCAACAAATGGTAACAAAACGATCGAAAGTGAAAGCGATGGTTAACCAGACAGAAATATCGGTGACTGCACGCATCAGCGCTATGTGGAAAGAACACACAGGTGTGATGTGCAGGAAGGTAGTCGGGAAATAATAATCATTAATCCGAACCAGTATCACATCAGTGATAATGACCAGTAGATCCGCCGCTGCCATGGTCACCAGGTAGCGAGTGATACATCTGGAGAGACCGCACTTTCCCCGGGACAGGATCACAATCGTCACCACATTAGCTGTAAAAGGGAAACACACAGGAACAGGGAATCAGCCGTCAGGTTACAGCAAGGGAGCCAGTTACACAGGATTTGGTGTGAAATGTACTTTACTGCAGGATCTGGGGACTGGAACTGAACTCTTTTCCGCTGCTAGAATTGTCTAGCAGAACAGGATTTTAACATACAATTGCAATGTTAAATATCTGTGAGTGTGGGGTAAATAACCGAAAATAAACGATTCACAAAGAGTAATAAGAATATACAAATAGACTCTGGAAATTTCCTCGGAGCTGTTACCCTTCTGCCACTGCAACTTCGGAGAAAGTGGTGTAGAAATCCACCGGAGATCCGAGTAAACTACTGGCCATTTAAATGTATGAATAAATGGACAGTGTGAGAAGGAGTTATGGATAATTGCGAAAAGTAGCAGTTCAATGACGGAGGAGGGAATGAACAGGAAACAAATTGAAAATCAGTCATGAATGGTCAATTCTAAATTGGGAGATGTTTGGGGAGCGGTGAGAATAACGCCTGACCGAAATGCAGTGAATACTAAAGGGGAACAACCGAGGGTGAGACAAAGTGCGGGATTTGGGTCCGTGGACAGGAAAGGGGAGCGGATACAAGGTGTGGGTACGAAATGGCTCAGAGTTCTCATGTTGTGTTCGCAGACTGGAGGCTATGAGTAAAGACCTTTGGACAAACTACTGTCAAACACCACGATAATAGGGGAGTTGGTATGTTTCAACTCAACCAAGTTGCAACAGTTACGTTTATAATCCACGAGATGAACATTTAATCTGATCAACTGACTTCTTGCCTGGAAGTCTCAGATCTTTGCATTGGTGCCTTGGACAGTGCAACCCCCCATCTGGACAAACTCTAACAATAACCACAAGGGGGAGAAGTTCAGATGTGATCATGAACAAACAACCTTATCTTGCACCTTCTTCTGTAATCCTAGGAAAAATATACATTCCAAAGCACACAATGGCACAAGGGGCATAATCTTCTCCTCGCTTTTGACGCCTCTAATAATGCAGCAAACTTCAGAGGGAGTTGTGGGTGGCGATCTCCAGACCGAAGCAACGATACAGTACAAGTGACAATAGAGGCTGCAGTCCAGCCCAGGAGATACCTGCCGAGATTCAGCTTCAGAAAGGCTCCGTGGTAAGGTCTTAGCTCTGAATTGGCAGAATCCATCTTTAATATTAATCCGGCACATAGCAATATGGAGAATCTGTCTCTGGTGAGAAAGACTGCCGGAAAGTACATCCCAGGGGATGTGGGACATTATATGTACCTGAGCTTCCAGCACAATCTATCAACAATGTAAGATATGCTCAGAAGTGTTTGATTCGGATTCCTTTGGTGTGCAGGATAGTGTGACATATAGCAGTTGTTCCAACTTGATATACGTAAAGAGCTCCATGTGATCATTTGTAAAGAAATAGAGACAGACAGAGAGCGAGAGAGAGACTACATATACAAAAGAAACATCGGCACTGAAAAGATATCCTGAACAAGATAAGGCGGCTGGTGCAGAAATAATTAACTGCATTCCCGTTCAACTGTGTTTCGACAATACAGTCTTAGCTGGAAATTAAATCACACGAGTATATAAGATTAATATCGTTAAGTATGAGTGTGTGGTATGTGGGGTGGGGGGGGGGGGGGTGAGGTTACCATGGTACAGAAGTATAATGGAAATCTACAGAGAAAAATGGACAAAGTAACTCTGAATCAAACACAAGAGATGGGCCGTCCTGTGCTGTTTACAAGACGGAGGTGGGCCTCCTTCTTGAACCGCTGCAGTCCGGGTGGTGACGGTGCTCCACAGAGTTGTTAGCTGGTGAGCTGCATGAAATAATGGCGAAGATATCAGGAGAAAATATTTCCGCCTGTCTTAGCAAATGGCCAAATCTGTCAGTAATTTATGTATCTGAACTATACAACCTCATAAAAGTTGCTAAAATCATGTCCCCTGTTCAGTAATTTTCAAACCACTTAATTAATTCAACTATTGAAACATTATTTCAACAACAACAATAATTTCTACTTATAGAGCGCCTTTATAAAACTTCCCGAGGCGCTTCACAGGAGTGTGACAAGACACAACAAATAAATTTGGCACCGAGCCACATAAGAATAAATTACGACCGATGACCAAAAGCTTGGTCAGAGGGAGGTTTTCAGCACTGTCTTCAAGGAAGAAAGGGAGGTATAGAGGCGGTGAGGATTTAGGGAGGCTGTTCCAGAGCTCAGGGCTCGGACTGCTGAAGGAACGGCCACCAATGGTTGAGCAGTTATAATCAGGGATACACAAGAGGGTAGAATTTGAGGAGCGCAGATATCTTGGGAGGTTGCGATTTTGAAGCAGATTACAGAGATAGCGAAGGACAAGGCCATGGAGGGATTTACACACAGAAGGAGAATTTTGAAGCCGAGGTATTGTTGAACCGGGATCAGTGTAGCTCAGCGAGCACAGGGGTGATGGGTGAGTGGGATTTCGTGCGAGATTGGAAATGCACTGGCGAGTTTTGAATGACTTCAAGTTTACATAGTGTAGAATGTAGGAGGTCAGCCAGGAGTGTGTTGGAGCTGTACAAACTCGAGGTAACAAAGGCATGGATGAGGGTTTCAGCAGCAGAGGAGCTGAGGCAGGGGCGAAGACGGGCAATGCCATATCGCAGATATGTGGCCAGAAGATCATTTCACGTTCTAAAGGACACCGAGTTTGCGAACTGTCTGCTTCAGTCACAGACAGAAGCACGGGAGAGGGGTCGAGTGGATAGTTAGGGAACACAGTTTGTGGCAGGAACCAAAGAGAATGTCGTCAGCCTTCCCAATATTTAATTAGAGAAATGTTCTGCTCATCCAGTACTGGATGTCGGACAAGCAGTCTGCCAATTTAGAGACCTTGGAGGGGTCGAAAGAAATGGTGGTGTGATGTGGAGACTGACGCTGTGTTTTAGGATGATGTCAAGAGGCAGCATATAGTGGAGAAACGCGAGTGTGCCAAGGATAATTCCTTGGGGAACACGATATGCAACGATTTGATCGTGGGAATATAAGCGAATGCAAGTGATTTTCTGTCTACAATTAGGGAGATATGGATGGAACAAGGTGAGTGCAGTCCCACCCAGCTGGAGGGTGGTGAAGAGGCATTGGAGGATCATGGAGTACTCAAACATATCAAAGGTTGCGGGCATGTCGAGATTGTTGAGGGAAAGGTTACTGTTGTCAATGTCACAAAGGATGACTTTTGTGACTTTGATGAGAGCTGTTTCGGTAGCGTGGCTTGGCGGAAACCAGAATACAGGGATTAAAACATGGAGTTCCGGGAGGCGACAACATGTTCAAGGACTTGGCAGTGGACATTGAGGTTGGAGAGGGGGCGATAGCTTGCAAGCTGAATAGTGTCAATGGTTTTTTGAGGAGAGAGATGATGACGGTAGATTTGAAGGAGACGAGAGGACCTGAGCTGAGAGTACCGTTAACTATGTCAGCTAACACAGGAGCCAGAAAAGGAAGTTGGCTGGTCAGCACCTTGGTGGGAATAGGGTCAAGTGAGCAGGAAGTGGGTCTCATGGATAAGATGAACATGGAGAGGTCAAGAGGGGCAGATCAGGGAGAGACTAGAGAGAGATGCGACTTCATGGCTAGCGCAGGGTGGAAACTTAAGGGACGTTTGACCCGTTGGGCTCGAGGATGGAAGAGAAGTGGCAGAGGCAGCTGATTGGGTGGTCTCAATCTTTGAGACAAATAATTCCATGAGCTACTCACACTTGTTGTTGGAGGTGAGTGTGGTGGAGACAGGGGAGAGGGGTTTCACAAGAAGGTTAACAGTCGAGAATACTAGCCGGGGGTTATGTTTGCATTCTATAATGGTGCTAGAATAGTGAGCAGTTTTGGCAGACATGAGTAGGGCCCGATAATACTTTATGTGATCTAGCCAAATCTGGCGTTGATTGGTTAAACCAGTTGTCCGCCACATCCGTAGAAGTCTGCGATCCTTGTACTTGAGTGAGCGAGAATGAGGGCCGTACCAGGGGAAAGGCCAGGGTGAGAGAGATTAATTGTTTTAATAGGATCTAGGTCATCAAAGGTGATGGTGAAGGGATATTTGGGGAGATTAGTGGCTGCAGAAATGGCATTGCCAATTAATTCATTATCTCCTCGCTTTGAACAGAGTCATAGTTTAAATAGTGGTGATACCTGATTAACAAATATTCTTGTAACAAAACGATTTGAAAATTAATCTTGTTGCTATTGCAGCTGCTATATAATGACAGGACTAAAAGGAAACAATGTCCTTCTCTCACAGAATCCAAACACCACTGTTGCCAGTTACAAAACAAAATATAATTACTATCATATCTTACTGTTTCTATTTTCCAAATTCTCCATCCCTTCAGTCTCCGGTTCCACTACCAGTGCAATGTCCCAAATATAATCATTACATTTGTGTATAACTGATTGCAAATGTTTAAAAATGAAATTTGCGGCCATAGGGCATAACTGTGCTTGGTGCACGAATTCAGCTCTGAATAAATACATCACCACTGTGGTTTCAGGAAATGCTTGAAAACACAACCGTATTTGACAGAAAAGGTGTGCAATAAAACACTTGATTGTTACAGTCTAGCAAAGTTAATATAGACCTTCACTCTTTGTCAGAAGATGATTTCTACAACTTCGTAACATACCTTGTCATGTAACTAAATGTCTATATATATGCACACAGCAAGATCCAGAAACACAACATCTAGTTGGTAAAGTTGGCTAAGGTTTGCTTTATTCGAAAACACTGCCATGGGAAAGTCAGTGCATACGAATGTGAGCCTAGATTTTCGACAGGGTGTCAAACCCATAAACTTCTGATTCAGATGGGAGCCCCGGCTGTTACATTTAAAGGCGAGGTAGATAATTTAACCAGAGCATGCAAAGAGGAGAGCATTAGCGAAGGGTTCCTGACGCTGCTAACGATTAACTGAAACAATTTCACAATCTAACGACATCCCTCTGTGATAATACTGCGCTCATTCTCACTTGGAACCGCAATGCTCCGAGACATTCCATGTAAAACAATGTCAGATTTTGAGTTGGAGATTCAAAAACATTGTAATATCAACAAACATCTCGCAAAGTTTGGAGGGAATGGAGGACAGATATTCTCGGAATTTCCGATAGTGACCCAAATCTGACAAATAATCACCTCAGGACCGACAGAGCAATAAACAGGCCCTCCAGGTAATACAGCGAGACACGGATTTATGCAATCGGTATCCTGTTAAAATGAGCGCTGGAAACTCTATGGGCTGCAGGATATCATCGGACATTTTTTCGTGTAGAACATTCAGACACACTGAAATTGGACCTGCGATTACCGGAAAGCTCATTGCAGAAATGATGACTCTGGTGTTTGACGTATAGGATAGCAGGATTAGATCATTCTGCCCCACAAGCCTTTTCCACCATTCCAGTAGACCATGGGTGATCGGCACCCTGACTCCAATTACCGTCTTGGTTCAATACCCCTTGATACCCTGACCTTAACAAATCTATCGGTCAGAGTCTGTAAATTTACAACTGACCATTAATTGACAGAATTTTGGGAGAACGAGTGTTAGATTTCTCCTCGACTTTGTGTGAGAAAGTGTTTCGTGATTTCACTCCTAAATGGCCGAGCTCCAATTTTAAGATAATGCCTTCTGGTTTAGATTACACCGCCATAGGAAACAGTTTCTGTGCCTCCACTATCGAACACCTTTATCTATTTAAATAGCTCGGTTATATCACGCTTCACCCTTCTAAACACAATGGAATACAAGGCAAGGTTATGTAAACTTTCCTCATATTTGAATACTTTAAACCGTGGTATCAGTCTGGTTAACTTGCGCTGAAACCCCTCGAAGGCCAATCCATCTATCCTGCGATATGTGCCCAAAACTAAACGTATGTATTCCAAATGGGATATGACCAAATCTCTGTACAGCGAGAACAGACTTCCTCAGTTGTAAATATCTTCCCCCTTGTGATAAAAGCCGAAATTCCTTTAACATTTATCCCTATTCTGTGGTTCCTTCCGTGCAAACAACTATCGAACCAAGTCGTAAGATTACCGCTAATTACGTGGGTTCCCATTTTTACGAATAATAACTGAAATACATTATCAAAGCAGGGACTTAACTGACAATGTAATACAATTTGAGACGATGGGAACAGACATTCCAATGCACCGAGTACTGATCATATTTATTGTTAAAATTACCGCAGCTGACACAATTTGGCGCTTTTGCTTCACAAACTAAGCACGTTACCGGGAACACCAATTACCACGCCGAGAACTGGAACACAGCAAATGGTAATACAATAAATCAAACTGTATTGATCTCTGTGAAATGATGGGGACTCTTGGTGCGGCACATGTTACAACTGACCATATGAGCTGATATAGTGAGAGATACTCTTAGTAATACAGGGCCGAAACTTGCAGTAGGAGCATTAGGCTGCAATGATCCTGAGATTTGTGAGAGTCAGCGGGACAGTGAGACAACTCACTTCAATCTGTTCTCATTGAGTAACCTCTTCAAATATACTCTGCAGAGTGTTAAAAGCAGCCGTAATATTGGACTTTAATGCTGATCATGTTTCTTCAAACACACACATGCAAGGCAATTTATTAGTGCAGGGTGGTGAGAACTCATGGGACAGAATTTGCGATTTCAGTTTCCCAACTGAAGTGGGAAAGTTAGTCAGTGGTACAATGGGTGATAAAACACACTGGTTCGATACCCTGGGCTCTGCCACATAAACTGTAAATGTGAGATAGAGGAATGTAATACAGACACAGATAACAGGGCGATATGACAGATGTGTTTAAAATTATTGACAGGATGGAAGAAGGTAGATAGAAGCAGACTGATTCCAGTAGATGTGTGTTTCAGAACAAGGCGCTGTAGAAAGTAGATGAAATAGAAGACAATGGAACAGAGAGAAGAGAGAGCGGGAGAAGCTTTTTTATACAGGGATCCGGGAGGCGGTGGAGTTCAGTTACATGGATAGAGGTTGAGGCAGAAACTGTCAGAATTCAAAGTAGATTGGGTCCGTGGCTGGAGGAAGAGGCGATAAAGGGATATGGTGGGTAAATGTGACTAGAAATTCCTCTATCTCTCAGTATCTGAAGTGAAATTAAAGTGAATGTGTGTGGATCACCGAGCGGACAGACTTACTGAGGGTACAGGCGATGTTATATCACCCTGCAAGCGTTTGGTCTGAACAATAAATGTGTGCGATTAGTATAAAGGCACCATGACCCGGCATGGAGACGGTGCTTTGGTTAAAATGCAGGTATTGAATCTAAAACGGGTTTTTAAATGTGGACAAACCCAGGACAGCTGCATAGAGCGCCGCTGCCTTGTTCCAATCGCTCTCTCACAGCACGGATTCCCGGTCTGACCTGTACCGCTGCAGGAATGGATGTGACAGAAACCAGCTGCGTCCCACCGGCTGAAGGCAGAACAATCTCCGCCGGGAAGGTGAAGGCGAGTCTGAAAACAGGCTGGTCACCGGTCAGTGGAGAAGATGAGGGAGAGAGTCTGTGTTCCTGCATGGAACACAATCCCACACTCGGCATGGATTGTGATCACCAGGAATAATATCTGGCACTTTGCTGGAACCAGACCGAGAACAGCGGGTAGATTCTGATTGACGGGACTGAACAAATCCCGGTCCTGACTGTCAGAATTCCCAGGTATATGTCCATGATCGGCTGTCAGTGTCTGTCTCCAAAGCGGGAGTCAATGGGAGACAAACTGGAGCATTTTACAACACGCTGAATGTTCAGTAAAATATAATCTGTCAGATATTACTGAGTGTTCGGGGAGACAAGACGAGTCATGGAAAAATAGAATTAAAATAGTCCATTGAATAAAAATTGCTCGACGCTCAGTTAAAATGGAACAAGTTTGAAAGACATTACATGTGGAAATTAATCTGGAGGTATTATGCGGGGTTAAAGAAGATTAAAAGTCACCAAATGTTCAGTCAATGAACAAGGTTGAGTGAGAAATACTGTCACTGAATTTCTGCCTTTGGACTGAATTGTTAAGGATCGTTACAAAAAGACAGTTCCTGAGATAGGAATACATTATATCCCAACTTTATTCACAAATTTTGTAACGGCATATAATCACTTACCGGGGATTCCAATGGCTGCTATAATCGGATAGTAAATCATTAATGCCTGTAGAATTGGTGGTAACCAGGAAAATGGATAGGCAGTTAACGGAACTCTCATGCTGTCTGGTGACTCTTGGCACTGGAAATAGAGATCCAAATAATTGTGAGATGAGAGCTGAAGAGAAAACATCATTTATAATTGCGGGACCCTACCCGTGGGACCATGAATGATCAGGAGCATTGATATTACTTCCAGCCATTTGGCCGCACGTCACCTCCCTTCACTGTAATGTTTGTGCTGCACTGATTATATCCAAAATGATAATACAAGTGTTTGATGTGAAACCGCCCAAAAGCTTGGCCTAATATATTGCTCATATTTCTAACTAACAATGTACAGAAAGCCGAGCTCTGCCGGCATGACTTCCGCACCTTAAACAGAAACAGCTTCAGTTTTCCTCTTGTTAAATGTTGCGCTTCACTCCTGTCAATGCACAAAGCGAATTCCCCGAATTTCCAATCAAATTTCAAATTTTACACCACTCAATCATCCCTTTCAATCTCGGAGTTGAGGCTTGCAATTGAATGAGCAATGTATATCTTTAGAACGGCATGAATTCGGGATTTGCACCAACACCTAGAATAAAATTAATCTAAAAACTAGGATAGAAAAATGTAACCATAGAAAAGGGCTCGAAATAAGCCTCGTTTCACTGCAATTAACATTTTTCAAACGTTACAGATGATTTTAAAACCGTTTCCAGAGGGCTAACTGTGACAAGGGACCGGTACAGTATTAGAATAGCTTCTGACACGTGAGAAGCAGAATCTCTCTGGGTATCTACCTCCCCATTGATTTGGTGGGCTGCGGTGGGGATTCACGACACTGTCTTCTAGTATTATCCATTGCCGTTATTTCACGTTGATATGTTTTGTGATATTATAGAGGCTGAGGAATGCAGAGACAGGAGTAGGCCATTTAGTCGCTCGGACAAACTCCACCGTTCAATTGCTCCTCAACTCAATATTTCCCGCATTTATAGAAATTCTTGAATTTGCATAGCGCCTTTCACAACCAATGGATATCGCAAAAGTCTTTACAGCCAATTACATAATTTTTGACCTTTAGTCACTGTACTTTTGTAGCCATTGCTGCAGGTAATTTGTACACAGCAGGGTTCCAAAAACAGCAATGTTACAATAACAAGTTAATCTCCGTTAGTCATGAATTTGATTGCGGGATAAATATAGGTTTGTGCAACTGGATAACTCCCCTGCTCTTCTTAGAAATGGTGTCATAGGACCGTCTCCGCCCTCCTGGGAGACCATAACACTCATCTGAAAGATGGCACCGCCGACAGTGCAGCATTCCCTCTATATTTCACTTGAATTTCAGCCAGATATGTGTGATGAAGTCTCTGGAGTGGGAGTTTCTTGCTCCAGTCTGCACTATTTACTGCAGCACTACTTAACACAGGCTCATCTGTGAAATAACATTCCACTATATGTTAAATCTCGATTGGATATGTATTTTTTTAATCTCATTTGTATTAGCCAGAGATGTACTTAATGACTACGAACTGATTGTCGATCCTTCTTATAACTTTACACACGTGTTTAGATTCAATGTACAACATGCATTTTTGAAATATAACTTTTTATTTTTT
Organism: Pristiophorus japonicus; assembly: GCF_044704955.1. Lineage (NCBI taxonomy): Eukaryota > Metazoa > Chordata > Chondrichthyes > Pristiophoridae > Pristiophorus > Pristiophorus japonicus. The sequence goes on from NW_027252944.1 coordinate 758,031, forward strand.
TTATATGTTCATCTTTTTCATGTTAATCGAACAAGTATGCAGTAGTCCTGAAGCCTAAAATGTGTCAAGCATTGCAAAACTGAGAACAAGAAGCATTTTAACTTCATGCATTTAATGCAATGTGAGAATCAACTAAATGGTCTTGAGATTACATAAGGCACTGTCTTTACAATTGGTTTTTGAAAGTACGAAGCCTGGGACAGGATAATATTTGTAGAATAGGAGATCACATGTTCTGAAGTTGCTGGCTAAGGCCTTGAGAAAAAGCAAGAGCCAGATAAAATGGAAGAACAACCCTCTTCCCCTCTTGTAGGCCGGTAATTGGTCAGCCATAAATATATGGCATCTTGAGGACTAGTCAATCAGCCCTTGTCCATCAAAGTTATGGATGGGGTGAGGTCCGACTCTTCTTTCCTTCGTCTGAAAGAAACTCCACGCGCTATTGGCCAGCCCACCATTTGGAAAGACCCGTAAATGGTACCTGTGTCAATATCGACTCATGGTACCGCTGGAAAAGTAGGATAAAAGGGCCACTTATGAGAGTTAGACTGTAAAGTACCAGGAGCAAGGGCTGAGCCTGGAGAGGGACCAGGTAGTAGTGGCCCACGGGAGGAGGATCTGGATCCAAACAGACAAGATAAGGGACAATGAACATAGAATAGCCCAAGCGGCTTGATTCCAAGGCAAAGACCAACGAACAGAGAACACCTCGAGTGGGATGAGTTCAACCCAAGGGCCAATGAACAGAAGATACTCCAGACTGGGTGAGGTGGAAGAGAGCCTTGGTGCGTTGGACTGTTTCTTTCAGACTCCGAACAAAAGGTAACTAAAACTACCTGAGGCAGCACGGGTGATATCATTTTCGTTCTATAGTGTAAACGACTGATAAATGCTCACCTTTGTGTAATACCTAATAAAAGAACTTTGTGCCATATTGAAGTAACGTCAGACAATTGGGAAAGCATGCAAACACCCTAGCAAAATCTGGTGTGAGAAAACGGTGGTGTTTATTTGCGTTTAAAAAACATTCTAAGGCTGACCCATTTTGCTGGTACCTCGTTCGAGGAAGGATAGCCATTGGGGAGTGCAGGGATATTTGTACACCTGCCAGTTTTCGTAATGTAGCAGAATATCTGACTGTGCAAATAGATGTGAACAAATATGATGTGATTGGGATTACGGAGACGTGGCTCCAGGATGATCAGGGCTGGGAACTCAACATCCAGGGGTATTCAACATTCAGGAAGGATAGAATAAAAGGAAAAGGAGGTGGGATAGCATTGCTGGTTAAAGAGGAGATTAATGCAATAGTTAGGAAAGACATTAGCTTGGATGATGTGGAATCTATATGGGTAGAGCTACAGAACACCAAAGGGCAAAAAACGTTATTAGGAGTTGTGCACAGACCTCCAAACAGTAATAGGGATGTTGGGGAGGGCATCAAACAGGAAATTAGGGGTGCATGCTATAAAGGTGTAGCAGTTATAATGGGTGACTTTAATATGTACATAGATTGGGCTAGCCAAACTGGAAGCAATACGGTGGAGGAGGATTTCAAGGAGTGCATAAGGGATGGTTTTCTAGACCAATATGTCGAGGAACCAACTAGGGGGGAGGCCATCTTAGACTGGGTGTCATGTAATGAGAGAGGATTAATTAGCAATCTCATTGTGCGAGGCCCCTTGGGGAAGAGTGACCATAATATGGTGGAATTCTGCATTAGGATGGAGAATGAAACAGTAAATACAGAGACCATGGTCCAGAACTTAAAGAAGGGTAACTTTGAAGGTATGAGGCGTGAATTGGCTAGGGTAGATTGGCGAATGATACTTAGGGGGTTGACTGTGGATGGGCAATGGCAGACATTTAGAGACCGCATGGATGAATTACAATAATTGTACATTCCTGTCTGGCGTAAAAATAAAGAAGGGAAGGTGGCTTAACCGTGGCTATCAAGGGAAATCAGGGATAGTATTAAAGCCAAGGAAGTGGCATACAAATTGGCCAGAAATAGCAGTGAACCTGGGGACTGGGAGAAATTTAGAACTCAGCAGAGGAGGACAAAGGGTTTGATTAGGGCAGGGAAAATGGAGTACGAGAAGAAGCTTGCAGGGAATATTAAGGCGGATTTCAAACGTTTCTATAGGTATGTGAAGAGAAAAAGGTTAGTAAAGACAAACGTAGGTCCCCTGCAGTCAGAATCAGGGGAAGTCATAACGGGGAACAAAGAAATGGCAGACCAATTGAACAAGTACTTTGGTTCGGTATTCACTAAGGAGGATACAAACAACCTTCCGGATATAAAAGGGGTCGGGGGGTCTAGTAAGGAGGAGGAACTGAGGGAAATCTTTATTAGTTGGGAAATTGTGTTGGGGAAATTGATGGGATTGAAGGCCGATAAATTCCCAGGGCCTGATGGACTGCATCCCAGAGTACTTAAGGAGGTGGCCTTGGAAATAGCGGATGCATTGACAGTTATTTTCCAACATTCCATTTTATCTGGATCAGTTCCTATGGAGTGGAGGGTAGCCAATGTAACCCCACTTTTTAAAAAAGTAGGGAGAGAGAAAACAGGGAATTATAGACCGGTCAGCCTGACCTCAGTAGTGGGTAAAATGATGGAATCAATTATTAAGGATGTCATAGCAGTGCATCTGGAAAATGGTGACATGATAGGTCCAAGTCAGCATGGAATTGTGAAAGGGAAATCATGCTTGACAAATCTTCTGGAATTTTTTGAGGATGTTTCCAGTAAAGTGGACAAAGGAGAACCAGTTGATGTGGTATATTTGGACTTTCAGAAGGCTTTCGACAAGGTCCCACACAAGAGATTAATGTGCAAAGTTAAAGCACATGGGATTTGGGGTAGTGTGCTGACGTGGATTGAGAACTGGTTGTCAGACAGGAAGCAAAGAGTAGGAGTAAATGGGTACTTTTCAGATTGGCAGGCAGTGACTAGTGGGGTACCGCAAGGTTCTGTGCTGGGGCCCCAGCTGTTTACATTGTACATTAATGATTTAGACGAGGGGATTAAATGTAGTATCTCCAAATTTGCGGATGACACTAAGTTGGGTGGCAGTGTGAGCTGCGAGGAGGATGCTATTAGGCTGCAGAGTGACTTGGATAGGTTAGGTGAGTGGGCAAATGCATGGCAGATGAAGTATAATGTTGATAAATGTGAGGTTATCCACTTTGGTGGTAAAAACAGAGAGACAGACTATTATCTGAATGGTGACAGATTAGGAAAAGGGAAGGTGCAACGAGACCTGGGTGTCATGGTACATCAGTCATTGAAGGTTGGCATGCAGGTACAGCAGGCGGTTAAGAAAGCAAATGGCATGTTGGCCTTCATAGCGAGGGGATTTGAGTACAAGGGCAGGGAGGTGTTGCTACAGTTGTACAGGGCCTTGGTGAGGCCACACCTGGAGTATTGTGTACAGTTTTGGTCTCCTAACTTGAGGAAAAACATTCTTGCTATTGAGGGAGTGCAGCGAAGACTCACCAGACTGATTCCCGGGATGGCGGGACTGACCTATCAAGAAAGATTGGATCAACTGGGCTTGTATTCACTGGAGTTCAGAAGAATGAGAGGGGACCTCATAGAAACGTTTAAAATTCTGACGGGTTTAGACAGGTTAGATGCAGGAAGAATGTTCCCAATGTTGGGGAAGTCCAGAACCAGGGCTCACAATCTGAAGATAAGGGGTAAGCCATTTAGGACCGAGATGAGGAGAAACTTCTTCACCCAGAGAGTGGTGAACCTGTGGAATTCTCTACCACAGAAAGTAGTTGAGGCCAATTCACTAAATATATTCAAAAGGGAGTTAGATGAAGTCCTTACTACTCGGGGGATCAAGGGTTATGGCAAGAATGCAGGAAGGGGGTACTGAAGTTTCATGTTCAGCCATGAACTCATTGAATGGCGGTGCAGGCTAGAAGGGCTAAATGGCCTGCTCCTGCACCTATTTTCTATGTTTCAATGTCTCTCTCTCGCTCGCTGTCTCTCTCTCTCTGTCACCCTCGCTTTCTATCCCTCTCTCTCACTCTCTCTGTGTTTCTCGCTCTCTCTATTTCTCTATTTTTGTCTCTCTATCTCTCTGTCTTTCTCTCTCTATCTCTCACTCTCTGTCTTTCTCTCTCGCTCTCTCTGTCTCATTCCCTCTCCTCGCTCTCCGTCTCTCTGTCTGTCTGCCTGTCTCACTCCCTTTTTCTCTCTCTCTCGCTTTCTGTCTGTCTCTCTCTCTCTCTCTCTCTCTCTGTCTCTATCTCTCTCACTCTGTCTATCTACCGCTCTGTCTTTCTCTCTCTCTCTCTCTGTCTTTCGCTCTCTCTCTCTGTCTTTCTCTCTGTCTCGGGCTCTCTCTCCCTCTCACTCTGTTTCTCTCTCTATGTATTTCTCACTGTCTTTATCTCCGTCTTTCTCTCTCTATGAATCTCTCTCTCTGTTTCTATCTCTGTCTCTCTCTGTCTCTCTCTGACTCTCTCACTCTGTCTCTCTCTGTCTCTCTCATTCTGTTTGTCTCTATTTCTCACTCTGCCTCTGTCTCTGTCTCCGTCTCTCTCTTTCTCTGTTTCTTTCTCTCTTTCTATTTATCTCTCTCTGTCTCTCTCTGTCTGTCTCTCTCTCTCTCGGCCTCTTTCTCTCTCCCTCTGCCTCTGTCTCGCTCACCCTCTCTCTCTGAGTCTCTCTCTATCTCGCTCTGTCTCTCCCTCTCTCTCTCTTTAACTCTCTATAAGTCTGTCTCTCTTTCTCTCTCTGTCTGTCTGCCTACCTCTGTCTCTCTCTCTCTTTCTGTCTCTCCCTCTGTCTCTCTCTCTTTCTCTCACACTCGCTCTGTCTCTCACTCTCTCTGTATCTTTCCGATTCTTTATCTCCATCTTTTCCCCTCTCGCTAACCATCTCTCTGTCTCTGTCTCTGTCTCTCTCTCTCTCTCTCTCTGTCTTTCCCTCTCTCTGACTCTCTCTCTGTGTCAATCTGTCTTTCCCACTCTCTCTGTCTCTCTCTGTCTTTCTCACCGTCTCTCCCTCTCTCGATATCTCTCTATAATGCTGTCTCTATCTCCCGCTGTCTGTCTGCCTATCTTTGTCTCTCTATCTCTCTGTCTCTCTCTCTCTCTGTCTCTCTCTGTGTCTCTCTCTCTCTCTCTCTCGCTCTGTCTCGCTCTGTCTCTCTCTCTCTCGCTCTGTATTTTTCTCTGTCTTTCATTCTCACTCTATATTTCTCTGTATATTTCACTGTCTCTCTCTCTCTCTCTGTCTCTCTCTCTCCCTCTCTCGCTCTGTCTCTCTCTCTCTCTCTCTTGCTCTGTATTTTACTCTTTCTCTCTCTCTCTCACTCTGTTTATTTATCTGTGTCTCTCTCTGTTTCTCTGTCTCTGTCTCTCTCTGTCTCTCTCTATCAATATCTCTGTCTGACTATCTCTGTCTCTCTCCGACTGTCTCACTCTGTCTCTCTATCTCTCTCTCTGTCGCTCTCTGCCTCTCTGTCTCTTTTTCTCTCACTCTATGTCTCTCCCTTTCCCTCTCAGGCTAGCTCTTTATCTGTCTCTCTCTCTCGCACTGTATTTTTCTCTCTCTCTGTCCCTCATTCTGTATATTTCTCTGTGTCTTTCTCTGTCTCTCTGTCTCTGTCTCTCTCTGTCTCTCTCGATCTCTATCTCTGTCTGAATATATCTGGCTCTCTCTCCGACTGTCTCTCTCTGTCTCTCTATTTCTCACTCTCGCTCTGTCTCTCTCTGTCTCTCACTCTTGCTCTGTATTTTACTCTGTCTCTCTCTCTCTCACTCTGTATATTTCTCTGTGTCTCTCTCTGTTTCTCTCTCTGTGTCTCTCTCTATCTCTATCTCTGTCTGCCTATCTCTGGCTCTCTCTCCGACTGTCTCTCTCTCTGTCTCTCTATCTCTCTCTCTGTCGCTCTCTGTCTCTTTTTCTCTCAATCTGTGTCTCTCCCTTTCCCTCTAAGGCTAGCTCCCTATCTGTCTCTCTCTCTCGCTCTGTATTTTTCTCTCTCTCTGTCCCTCACTCTGTATATTTCTCTGTGTCTTTCTCTGTCTCTCTGTCTCTGTCGCTCTCTGTCTCTCTCTATCTCTATCTCTGTCTGAATATATCTGGCTCTCTCTCCGACTGTCTCTCTCTCTGTCACACTCCATCTCTCTCTCTTTCTCTCTCGCTCTGTGTCTCTCCCTCACCCTCTCTCCCTATCTCTCTCTCTGTCTCTCTCACTCTTGTCTCTATCACTCTCTGTCTCTGACTCTCAATCTCTCTCTCTGTCTTTCTTTCTCTCTTTCTGTCTCTCTCACTCTCTCTATCTGTCTCTCTCTCTCTGTCTCTCTCTCTCCGTCTCTTTCTCTCTCTCTCTCTCACTGTCTCTCTCGATCTGTCTCTCTCTGTCGCTCGCTCTATGTCGCGCTCTCTCTGTGCCTCACTGTCTCTCTATATCTCTCTGACTCTATATATCTCTCTATCTGTGTCTATCTCTATCTTTCTCTCTCTCTCTTGCGCTCTATCTCTCTCGGTCTCCCCCTCTCTCTCTGCATCTCTCCCTCTATATATCCTGTCTCTCTCTATCTCTCTATCTCTCTATCTGTCTTTATCTCTCTCTCTCTCTCCAACTATCTCTCTCTCTCTCTCGCTGTTTCTTCCCATCTCTGTGTCTCTCTCTCTATCTCTGTCTTTCTCTGTTTTCCATCTGTCTCACTATGTCTCTGTCTCTTTCTCTGTCTCTCCCTCTCTCTCTCTTTCTCCCTCTCTCCCTGTCTCTCACTCTCTCTTTCTCTCTCTCTCTTTCTCCCTGTCTCTCTGTCTCTATCGCTGTCTCTTTCTCTCTGTTTCACTGTCTTCCTCTATCTTTCCCTCTCTCTCTCTCTCTCCCTCTCTCTCTTTCTGTCTCTGTTTCTCTCTCCATCTTTCCCTCTCTAACTGTCTCTCCCTCTCGCTCTGTCTCTCTCTCTCTCGCTCTATATTTTTCTCTGTCTTTCTCTCTCTCGCTCTCTCACCTTCTCTCTCTGAGTTTCTCTATCTCGCTCCGTCTCTCGCTCTCAATCTGTCTCTCTCTCTGCCTCTCTCTCTCTCGCTCTGTCTCTCTCTCTCTCTCACCTTCTCTCTCTCGTCTCTCTCTATCTCTCTCTGTCTGTCTCTCTCTGTATCTCACTATAATTCTGTCTCTCTTTCTCTCTCTCTGTCAGTCTGCCTATCTCTATCTCTGTCTCTCTCTCTCTTACACTCTCTCCCTGTCTCACTTTCTCTCTCTTTCTCTCTCTTTCTCTCTGTTTCACTCTAGCCCTGTCTCTCTCTGTCTCTCGCTCTATATTTTTCTCTGTCTCTCTCTCTCTCACTCTGTATTTTTCTTTGTGTCTCTCTCTGTCTCTCTTTCTCTCTCTGTCTCCATCTCGCTCTGTCTGCCTATCTCTGTTTCTCTCTCCGACTGTCTCTCTCTGTCTCTCTGTATTTCTCCCTCTCTCTCTCGCTATCTCTCTCTGTCTCTCTCTCTCTCGCGTGCTCTCTTACTGTCTGGATATTTCTCTCTCTGTCTCTCTATCTATCTATCTCTATGTCTCTCTCTCTCTCTCTCTGTGCCTCACTGCCTCTCTATATATCTATGTCTCTATCTCTCTCCATCTGTCGCTCTCGGTCTGTGTCTCTTTCCCTCGCTATATATCTCTGTCTCTCTCTATCTGTTTCTCGCTCTCACTCTCGCTCTCTCTCTCTCTCCCTCACCCTCGCTCTCTCTCTCTCCCTCACTCTCTCCATATCTCTCTCTCTCTCTCTCTCTGTCCTCCCCCCTCTCTCTCTCTCTCTCTTTATCTCCGTCTCTCTTTCTCTCCGTCTCTCTATGATTCCCTCTCTCTCTGTCTATCTGTCTCTCTCTCCCTCTTGCTCTGTCTCTCTCTCTCTGTATCTCTCTGTGTCTTTATCTCTGCCTTTCCCCCTCTCTCTCTATCAATCTGTTTCTCTCTCTCACTATCTGTCTCCCAACCTGTATCACTCTCTCTCTGTCTCTCTCTCATTCAGTCTCTCTCTGTATATCTCTCCCTCTCTCTCTCTCTCTCTGTCTCTCTGAAGCTCTCCCAGAACCACAGTGACAATGCAGACACCGATCTTCAGTCATCCATTTTACATTTGTTAATGGTCGCCATTTTATGTTAACACTGGGAGATTGATTACAGAGACCGACGACTCTCTAATTTAACGTTAACTGCTTAAAGGTGTACCTGCCGTGGGAGTGTTTGATGGGACAGTGTAGAGGGAGCTTTACTCTGTATCTAACCCCCTGTACCTGTCGTGGGAGGGTTTGATGGGACAGTGTAGAGGGAGCTTTACTCTGTGTCTAACCCCGTGCTGTACCTGCCCTGGGAGTGTTTGATGGGACAGTGTCGAGGGAGCTTTACTCTGTATCTAACCCCCTGTACCTGCCCTGGGAGTGTTTGATGGGATAGTGTAGAGGGAGCTTTACTCTGTATCTAACTCCCTGTACCTGCCCTGGGAGTGTTTGATGGGACAGTGTAGAGGGAGCTTTACTCTATATCTAACCCCCTGTACCTGCCCTTGGAGTGTTTGATGCGATAGTGTAGAGAGCGAGAGTGAGAGAAACAGACAGAGAGAGAGACTGACAGAGAGACAGGGAGACTGAAAGAGAGAGCGAGAGAGAGGAACTCTGTATCTAACCCCGTGCTTCACCTGCCCGGGGAGGTTTGCTGGGACAGTGTGGAGGGAGATTAAATGCCCAACTCTCTCTTTCCCTCTCGCTTTCTCTCTGTCAGTCTCTCTCTCCGTTTGTTCCTCTCTCTCTCTCGCTCTCTCTTTCAGTCTCCCTGTCTCTCTCTCTCTCTCTTTATCTCTGTCCCTCTCTCTCTCTTGCTCTCTGTCAGTCTCTCTGTCTCCCTCTCTCCATCTCGCTCCCTCACTCTCTCCTTCGCTCCCAATTTCTATCCATCAATCTCTCTTTCACTGTTTCCTCTGTCTCTGCTGGGGTCCGTTTCCGATCTCACTCTTTCTTTCTCTTTTCTGCCAACACGCTCTCTCTATCCCTAATTATCTTACTGCTTCTCACTGTCCACCTCTCTTTTTCTCTCTCCCTGTCTCTCATTCCAATTCTGATGTTTCCTTGATTGAAAAGTACCCTGACATATTGCAGTCTGACTGTTTAAACCCACAGCAAGAAATCACATTTCTGGGACATTTTTGAGTTGCTAACCATCCAATTGTGTGTTGGAATGTGTGGGGTAAATCTAGTTTCTCCATCTGAAAGCGTTGAGTGTTTCAGATTGACCAGTATATGGGATCAAAGGCTGATTCAGACAATGCTGCATTGTGGAACGGTGGGATATCTTCACAGGGCAGGAAATGGAGAAGCAAGTTTTGTTGGTTTGAATAAGGTGTAAATTCGATTGTGTCGCCCCCTCACAGATACACAGGATTGAAGCTGTTTATCATCAATACCCTGAAAGAATGAAATGGTTCAACAAGGTGT